>NW_027315768.1:30229919-30264919 GCF_026437365.1 Eucyclogobius newberryi
TCAAGTTTCCAGTGAAGTTATGAAGTTATGAAGTTATGAAGTTATGAAGTTATGAATATCTAGAGACAATTTCAGACTCTCTAGGAGTCGATTCCACTGTCGGATAATTAAAAAAGAAAAGGCCGATCGTGCGAAGGCCGAGGATCTTTTCGGGATGGTGCAATCTCTACTGGCTGTGGACTTACTTCAGTACAATCCTGCATCTGTTACTCTTTCTGGAATGTTCCGCAGTACGGCATTGATCTGTTTTGCATTTATTCATATTGCCAAAAACATGCCCTCTTAATGTGAGCGTTTTTGAATCCGAACAACTCATTTCCCCCAGTTTGCGACCTTTGCGAGTCAGCATTTTAGCACGCCACCTGCTGGTCTAGACGTTCTGCGCACAGCCACGACACCTTTTCATTCCTCTCTGTTGCCACGGCGGCCGCATTACAAAGTGCCCACGGTGACACCCAAAAGGCCAGCTCGTCCGGGGCATGTCCTCACTTTGGTCCATCGCCTGTGATTTAAAGCGGCTCTTTCCCCGTGGCCCTGTCCGCCCGGCGAGCGGAGACGCCGCTAAACAAATGGTGCTTTAAATTTCCTCCGCTCCTGTCTGCTCGAGCACCTCCGAGTATGATTCAATTACAGGCCCAGGTTGCTCCCGTCGGGGAACACAAAGCATTATGGGAGCCCGGGACGTGACTTTGGGCTGAAATGATTCATCTGCGAAATCTGCGGCGGTTGTTTTCACTGGAGGCGAAAGGCGGGTTCACAGAAGGGGCCGGTAATGGGAGGAAGAGGAGGACACGGAGGACAGGGACGCTCCAGAACGCATCAACAAGCGGTCCAGAGGAGGAGGAGGAGGAGGAGGAGGAGGAGGAGGAAGAGGAGGACACGGAGGACAGGGACGCTCCAGAATGCATCAACAAGCAGTCCAGTGGAGGAGGAGGAGGAGGAGAAGGAGGAGGAAGAGTAGGAGGAGGAAGAGGAGGAGGAGGAGGAAGAGGAGGAGGAGGAGGAGGAGGAAGAGGAGGAGGAGAAGGAGGAGGAGGAAGAGGAGGAAGAGGAAGAGGAGGAGGAGGAGAAGGAGGAGGAAGAGTAGGAGGAGGAAGAGGAGGAGGAGGAGGAAGAGGAGGAGGAGGAGGAGGAGGAGAAGGAGGAAAACGAGGAGGAGGAAGATGAGGACACGGAGGACAGGAACGCTTCAGAATGCATCAACAACCAGTCCAGTGGAGGAGGAGGAGGAGGAGGAGGAGGAGGAGGAGGAGGAGGAGGAGGAGGAGGAGGAGGACGAGGACGAGGAGGAAGAAGAGGAGGAGGAGGAGGAGGAGGACGTGCATCAGCTTAAAGTGCCTTTTCGGTGTATAAGTGTACTTCCTGTTTGTAATCGATGACATCACACTGGGCCAAACTTTTTTTGATTTGACAAATAAGAATATATGAGAGCGACTTTATTTTGTTGAATTAATGTTTAAGGGTCAAAAAAGTTGTTTATTTTGTGTAAATTCTGCATAAACTTGGGATGGAAAGATGGAACGTCCTGTGTGATGTCACTTCCTGTTATTTTCTACAGATTTTTACACTTTTTGTCCACAAATAGCGGCTTGATTGTCGTAAAACTATAATTTATATTTACAACAGGTATAAATAACACCAAATAAAGTCAAATTGAGAAAATCATATACCTTAAAGTCATACGGACATACGGATATTATTAGCGGCAACTAACGATTATTTTAGTCGCCTGATTCTATAGAACATTATAAATACATTATCAAACAAAAAAGGTTGAACATTTGTGACTAAAAGCTTTTAGACGGATATTACTAACAAATCAAGTGGATTACTGATGCAAATTAGAAATAGTTTATTATTTTTTGACATTTTGATTTAATAATGCCACTGTTTTTTTTAACTGTCGATAAAACTAATTGTCAATTGTCAATAAAAACATTTTTTAAAGTTTTTTTTAGAGTCTGTTTAGTGCAGATAATGATTATGAAAATACCATTATGATTTATCTGTCACATCCCAAAGCACAAGCACATTTAAAGTTATTATTTATTCGTAAGTGTTACTTCAGTTTGACTCTACAAACATTTAATGCCCATTTTATAACAATAATTACATCAGAGGCTTTTATTTTGACAAGTTTCTGTTTCTGTTGAACAAGGAGCTGAGCATAATCTTCAAACTGTAAAATCATAATAACTATTAACCATTTGTTCTTTTTCATGACTTTAAAAATAAAAAAAACGACTAATTCATGTTTTGCCTACATATTTTTTTTCCATATTTTACACAAAAGACGTTTATTTAAACACTTTTTTTGACACGAGGATTGACTGAAGACTAAAGCTGATCATCGACCATTCGAAACATTTACATCACAGTTTCATTTAAAGTTGATCAGAATGTGAATATGTTTTGTGAAAATATATTTACAGGACATCGTCGCGTGACATGGAGGTGAAGAGTGGGAGAGACATTCAGCCACCGCCGCCGCAACCAAAGTCTAATCTTGTTTTTTATTCTTTTCACTGTGAATAGTCTGTGTTTTCTTTTGTCACAGACGTGTTTTAGTAGTTTTAATGTTTAATATCTTGAATGTTTAATTGTTTTCTTTAAATTTACTGTTTTTATTTATCGTATTTTCTGGACTATAAGTCGCACTGGAGTATAAGTCGCACCAGCCAAAAAATGCATAATAGAGAAGAAAAAACATATATAAGTTGCACTGGAGTATGAAATGCGGTTGCAAGTGTGAAAATAACAAATAATATCACATATAAGTCGCTCCAGAGTATAAGTATATAAATATAAATATAAGTATAAGTCGCACCCCGGCCAAAACTATGAAAATACTTATGTCCTTTGTGAACACTTTAGAAAACTCACTTTAATAAACAACGTTAATAACAATAACCCATTCGCACTGTTCATTTTGCACTATGACCAAACTGTACATTGAGCGTACATATTCAGCGTCTAATCTATTTTTAATCTATTTAGTAAATCCTTATTTTCAACAATAAACAATAAACCTTTCCTCTGATTCAGATTTGATCATAGTTCTGTGAGTTTAAGCGTCTTTAAATGTCACGAAACAAACACAATTGATTATGAAGGTTTTTAGGACATGAGGAAACGTGTCTGACACCCTGGTAAACATGCGCTGCCCTTATTATACACAAATAAATATGTAAATCCGTGCGTTGCTGCGGTAACGGAGCCCTGCACTTTCTCGAGGTCGTGTCGTCACAAACACATTTACCTCCAGAGCCCTGAGTCGTTCTAACAGGGGGTCGTCCTCGGATCCGCCGCGCGACTCCACTGACGCTGCCGTCTCCGTGGCGATGGGGACGGATGTCACCGCGGCGACGGGGGCCAACTCCAGACTGTCCTGCTGCTTCCACATCTCCTCCAGCAGCTTGTCCTGGGACGCAAACACGGCCACAGGGTAATTACTCATGAAAAGCAAAATACATAAGTCCAATAAACATGCTGGTGAAACACAGCTACACAAACATGATAGTGAGTTATTGAAAGTGAATAGGAAAAGTTTTTTAATTTAATGCTGTCAATCTGAAACTTCTCCTGTAGTTTAGGCACATAAATGTAAGAAAAAATTGTATTACAGGTTTTTCATCATGTCATGTTTTCATATAGAAATAAGGCATTTTATATGAAAAAACAGCCAAAATTGGGGATTTAAATTTGAAAAATGGACAGAGCCAGGTTTAAATTCATAGCTTTTTTTTTTTTTTTTGACATAATAGATACAAAAACATTTACAGGGGAATTTTGGATTTCTTATTTACCGGTAGTTTTGGAAAAATGGCATTAACGCACAACTTTTTAGACTCAAATCTTTATTAAATCATAGAGGGGCTTAGAGTTAGAAAACAAACCCTGTTCTGACAAAAATTGTGTTAAGTACAAGATTAGAACATTAGCTCCTACTTTAAGTTGTGATGTTTATGTGTCTGTGAGATAAAAATGCATTTTAAGAAAGCCACATTTGAAGTTACAATGTGCCTCACCTTAAAAACACTCAAACATTGATAGCAAATGCATTGATACAGTTTTATCAGGCTGAAAACTCAAATATTAGCGCAGAGACCTTTTATAAAACAAAGTTATCCTGGTTTGGTCCTAGTTTGAGCTCAGATCAGTCAATCAGGTTTACCCAGGTTTGCACATTCACTGCATCAAAACTGGGAATAAACAGGACTAAACCTGGAAACTAACCATCCAACTAAATCAGGACTTAACAAGGACAAGTACAAGACCAAACCCAGCCCAGATCAGGACTAAAATGGGCTCGATTTAGGACCAAAAAACGACCAATGTGAACGCATCCTTGTCTCAAACATGCTCAGAGCAGAACGTCTGATGACATGACTCGACAGCTCAGTTTCATTCATCTGTAGCTGTCGTCCACTCTCCCTAACGGTGGACACAAGTTTAATCCCTGGGTCTGCTATATCTGATTGAGAAATGCTTTAAAGTCATTATGGACGTGATGTGACAGGTGTTCAAACAGGAGTGGTCGCTCCGACAGGCTGGAGCGCAGCTGAAGTCTGTCTGCGCCCCTGACTTTGATTGAGTGGGATGCACAGGCTCCTAACGGTGCAAAGTAATTAAACAAACAGGAGGTTCAAGGGCAGGACTCACTCTTGGCATCGACTGGGGAAAGTTAATAAATATTGTGGGCAGCGTGTGGGCGTGTCACAATAATTACTGTATCGATCAATAAATGACAAATGAACTGCAATTTTCAAGCTCAATATTTATCTTTTTTAAAATATATTTATCGTGTACCGTTTCTCTGCTTCAGGGGGAATATGTTCTTATTTTGATAGGAATTATGCCTTTATAACACAAGTTGAGTTGCAAATTCATCACATAATTTATCATCCGTCACACATTATAGATATTAGAACTTATTACTGCTGTGTTTATTTATTTATTTATTAATTTATTTATTTATTGCTCAAAGATTTTCATTTTTTCATCATTTATTGTGATATTGTTTCTGTAATAAATACATCCCATTTCAATTCTATTTAAAAGAATGAATGAATCTTATGTTATCTGCCACTTTTTCAACTTTCAAATGAACACTGACCTTTTAAAACACATTACACTAAACATTTGCAATAAAGTGACAAAAATACATTGCAAACACGTTTTCTTTTTCAACACTTGGTTCCATTACTTTGGTTTTGAATGTGCTTTTTGAAAATGTCTGATTATAGTGACTTGCACATCACGGACAAAAGACAAAACCAGCTCTAAAGCATGACTAAGATGTGACAAAACACTAGTACAGCACTTTGGGCTTTTAAAGTTGAAAGTGTGCTTTATAAATACATCTTGATATGAATATTCATAAACAGAACATAATATGATCTTCCCACAAACAAGGCTAAAATAGGAATTTGGAAGAATCAGAAAGTGACATTTATAACACCTGTAAATTAATGTGTTCCTTCTTTTACAAAATTCCATAACCAACACCATTCTCCCGTTATACTATACTATACTATACTATACATAATATTAGGGATTATAGCAACCTAATAAAGAAAAATCCCCCCCACATGTTGATTGATTTCGATTTCTGATTCAATTTGATTTTTTCTTTTCAAAAACAAAAGAAAAATGTCTTTCAATAAACAAGACAAACTTTCCATCAAAGTAATTTAACAGAAACGTCCAAAGTCTGAACTCTGGTCTTGTGCTGGAGGATTAAAAAGACGTTTAGCCCCGACTTAATCTCGACCTTGATTAAAACCTTGATTATTGCTCATATTAAACCCATAATAACATACATTTCTTATTCATCCAACATTTGCATTGGTGGTGTAGGAATGATTTTTGCTTTGTCGTTTCTGTGAGATTCGTCCAAGACACGCTTTGTTTTTTAAGTGTTCGACGTGCAATTTGAAAGATGAAAAGAAGAACTCAAATCAATACATCATCTGCTCTTATTGTACAGTTTTAGATGATGTTGCTTCAGACTCACTCGCTGCCGTCGCTCAGAGAGATCGTCATGACAACGATGCAACAGGCTTCAAAGAGTCTCAAAGCTACTATAACTGCATGAAGCTGGGTGTTATGATTACTAAATGTATTTCACAATTTTTTCTTGGGATCAAATCACAATTTTGATTTAATGGCGCAACATGTAGAAGAGGGAGGTTTGTCTAAAGATGGATCGTAACACAATTTTTGCTTTGGAAATAGTCTAAATTAGAATAAGCACAGAATATCTCCAATACTGTTTCGATCAATTGAGTTAATACAACAAAACAACGACTGATTAGACTTTTGTGAGAAATACTATATGAAATGCTTTAATAACATAGTGCCAATCCAGCACTGAACCAGAGTTAAACTAGGACTAGACTAGTACTAACCCAGAGTTAAACTAGGACTAGACTAGTACTAACCCAGAGTTAAACTAGGACTAGACTAGTACTAACCCAGAGTTAAACTAGGACTAGACTAGTACTAACCCAGAGTTAAACTAGGACTAGACTAGTGCTAACCCAGAGTTAAACTAGGACTAGACTAGTACTAACACAGAGTTAAACTAGGACTAGACTAGTACTAACCCAGAGTTAAACTAGGACTAGACTAGTACTAACACAGAGTTAAACTAGGACTAGACTAGTGCTAACCCAGAGTTAAACTAGGACTAGACTAGTACTAACCCAGAGTTAAACTAGGACTAGACTAGTACTAACCCAGAGTTAAACTAGGACTAGACTAGTACTAACACAGAGTTAAACTAGGACTAGACTAGTACTAACCCAGAGTTAAACTAGGACTAGACTAGTACTAACACAGAGTTAAACTAGGACTAGACTAGTGCTAACCCAGAGTTAAACTAGGACTAGACTAGTACTAACACAGAGTTAAACTAGGACTAGACTAGTGCTAACCCAGAGTTAAACTAGGACTAGACTAGTGCTAACCCAGAGTTAAACTAGGACTAGACTAGTACTAACACAGAGTTAAACTAGGACTAGACTAGTTTTAACCCAGATTTAAACTAGGACTAGACTAGTGCTAACCCAGAGTTAAACTAGGACTAGACTAGTACTAACACAGAGTTAAACTAGGACTAGACTAGTACTAACCCAGAGTTAAACTAGGACTAGACTAGTGCTAACCCAGAGTTAAACTAGGACTAGACTAGTGCTAACCCAGATTTAAACTAGGACTAGACTAGTGCTAACCCAGAGTTAAACTAGGACTAGACTAGTACTAACACAGAGTTAAACTAGGACTAGACTAGTGCTAACCCAGAGTTAAACTAGGACTAGACTAGTACTAACACGGAGTTAAACTAGGACTAGACTAGTGCTAACCCAGAGTTAAACTAGGACTAGACTAGTGCTAACCCAGAGTTAAACTAGGACTAGACTAGTACTAACACGGAGTTAAACTAGGACTAGACTAGTGCTAACCCAGAGTTAAACTAGGACTAGACTAGTGCTAACCCAGATTTAAACTAGGACTAGACTAGTGCTAACCCAGAGTTAAACTAGGACTAGACTAGTACTAACACAGAGTTAAACTAGGACTAGACTAGTGCTAACCCAGATTTAAACTAGGACTAGACTAGTGCTAACCCAGAGTTAAACTAGGACTAGACTAGTACTAACACAGAGTTAAACTAGGACTAGACTAGTGCTAACCCAGAGTTAAACTAGGACTAGACTAGTACTAACACAGAGTTAAACTAGGACTAGACTAGTACTAACACAGAGTTAAACTAGGACTAGACTAGTGATAACCCAGAGTTAAACTAGGACTAGACTAGTACTAACACAGAGTTAAACTAGGACTAGACTAGTGCAAACCCAGAGTTAAACTAGGACTAGACTAGTGCTAACCCAGAGTTAAATTAGGACTAGACTAGTGCTAACCCAGAATGAAAACAGGCCTAAAGGAGACTTAAACAAGGATTAAACCGGACCAAACCAGGTGCTAACCCAGAATGAAACCAGTAAGCAAGACTTTTTATTTTATTTTATATTTGGGAGATGGGTCATGACCCGGATTTAATCGCTTGGCGGGCCTGATTTGGCCCCCGGGCCTTATGTTGAATAGCCCTGGTCTATAATTAAAGCTGTTAAACATGAGCTGAACACAGAAAGCAGAAGGATATGGCAGTATTTCTGCACTTTTGGGGTTCATTTGGTGGTTGAACCTGCACCAAGACATTTAAACACACATTTGCACGTTTAAAACAAAATGTCTCAATCACACACACACACACGCACACACGCACCCACACCCACACACACACACACACACACACACACACACACACACACACACACACACACACACACACACACACACACACACACACACACACACACACCTTGTAAGCTTTCATGAGGTCCAGTGGGTCGACTTTAGGGCCTTCCATCGAGTCCTGGTTCTGGAGTATGTTCCGCACCGTCTCCTCCATACTGCACAAGGAAAGAAACACAACTGTGGTCAGGAGGACGACAAACACAACTGTGGTCAGGAGGACGACAAACACAACTGTAGTCAGGAGGACGACAAACACAACTGTGGTCAGGAGGACGACAAACACAACTGTGGTCAGGAGGACGACAAACACAACTGTGGTCAGGAGGACGACAAACACAACTGTGGTCAGGAGGACGACAAACACAACTGTGGTCAGGAGGACGACAAACACAACTGTGGTCATCCTCCTGCTACACATCAGTAGCATTCAGTCTGCTTCTCTATGCTCCTGTCTGCTCCTGCCTGCTCCTCTATGCTCCTGTCTGCTCCTGCCTGGTCCTCTATGCTCCTGCCTGCTCCTGCCTCGTCCTGCCTGCTCCTCTATGCTCCTGTCTGCTCCTGCCTGGTCCTCTATGCTCCTGCCTGCTCCTGCCTCGTCCTGTCTGCTCCTCTATGCTCCTGCCTGCTCCTGTCTGCTCCTCTATGCTCCAGTCTGCTCCTGCCTGCTCCTGTCTGCTCCTCTATGCTCCTACCTGCTCCTGTCTGCTCCTCTATGCTCCAGTCTGCTCCTGCCTGCTCCTCTATGCTCCTACCTGCTCCTGTCTGCTCCTCTATGCTCCAGTCTGCTCCTGCCTGGTCCTGTCTGCTCCTCTATGCTCCAGTCTGCTCCTGCCTGGTCCTGTCTGCTCCTCTATGCTCCTGCCTGCTCCTGCCTGCTCCTCTATGCTCCAGTCTGCTCCTGCCTGGTCCTGTCTGCTCCTCTATGCTACTGCCTGCTCCTGTCTGCTCCTCTATGCTCCTGTCTGCTCCTGTCTGCTCCTCTATGCTCCTGCCTGCTCCTGCCTGCTCCAGTCTGCTCCTGCCTGCTCCAGTCTGCTCCTCTATGCTCCTGTTTGCTCCTGTCTGCTCCTCTATGCTCCTGCCTGCTCCAGTCTGCTCCTGCCTGCTCCAGTCTGCTCCTGCCTGGTCCTGTCTGCTCCACTATGCTCCTTCCTGTTCCTGCCTGGTCCTGTCTGCTCCTCTATGCTCCTGCCTGCTCCAGTTTGCTCCTGCCTGCTCCTGTCTGCTCCAGTCTGCTCCAGTCTGCTCCTGCCTGCTCCTGCCTGCTCCAGTCTGCTCCAGTCTGCTCCTGTCTGCTCCTGCCTGCTCCTGCCTGCTCCTGTCGGTTCCCTTCTGCATCGACTCTCAGATTCTGTTAAAAGGCTCATGTTTTCTTGTCTTATGAGAAAACCACATCTCGAGTCTGAAACTGTCAAAAGGCTGAAGCAGTAAAAGCTTTTATCCTCCTTTTATCCTCTGTGTTTTATTCATTTCCCACATGAAAAGTCTTTTAATCTATTTTTATCAGCACAAAACCACAAGATGGTTCATGTGCAATTTCACAAACTTCAACTTTAGCTGGCGTAACCAGTCTATTGTAAAAACGATATTTATAATACAATGAGAATTAGAATTGCGACAAGTTGGCCACTGTCCAGGATGTACCCCGCCTAAGGCCCAAAGTCACTGGGATAGGCTCCAGTCACCCGCGACCCCGAAAGGGAACAAGCGGTAGAAAATGGATGGATGGATAATTAGAATTTCAAAATAAACTAGAAATAACAGATAAATTAAATAAAGATAAATTGTGGCTAAACATTGAAAAAAGCTTTTATTAATTAAGAAATGTTGCTTAAATAAAAGAGAAAAAAACATTCCTGTTGTCATTTGAAGGTGGAGTTATTATTGTTGACTCATCATTTATCCATCCATCCATCCATTTTCTACCGCTTGTTCCCTTTCGGGGTCGCGGGTGACTGGAGCCTATCCCAGTGACTTCGGGCCTTAGGCGGGGTACACCCTGGACAGTGGCCAACTTGTCGCAGGGCCAACACAGAGAAATAGACATTACAGACAGTTCACGCTCACATTCATTCACTAGGTTCATTCACTAGGGCCAATTTAGAGTCGCCAATCTTACCTAACACATACATGTCTTTGGACGGTGGGAGGAAGCCGGAGAACCCGGAGAGAACCCACGGTAACACGGGGAGAACATGCAAACTCCACCCAGAGAGATCATGTGATGTTGGTCTGGTCCGGGAATCGAACCCATGATCTCCTTCTTGGGAGGCAAGAGCGCTAACCGCTTTTGCCACCGTGCACCCTCATCATTTAATTTAACTTAAATTTAAACTCTGACTCCTCCCACTCTCCAAACACACGCTTCATTAAATATCAACTGTAAATTGCCTGTAATGAGTGAATGTGAGAATGAATAGTTGTGTTTATGTCTCTGTGATGACCCTGCCACGAGCCCCTGTCCAGAGTGTATATTATATGTATGTATTTCATATGTACATTAAATATCAAATCCCAATATTGATCTAAAAGCACTTGAGTGACTTTCAGACTGAACATTTTCCGCCCTTTAAGTCTAAAGACTAAAGATGACTCAAACACACATGAAACACGCTAAATATGAATAAAGTTATATTCTCTGATGTAAAAAAGCCCAAAATAACATGTTAATACAGATGATTTACTCCCGGTTTGATACACAATCCATATCTAAAAATCATAACGCGACTGAACTCGACCTAAACACAAAAGGAAAGAGCGTGTTCCCTCGAGCCTTTAGTCCCGAGTTTATCTCTGACTTTGTCCACGGAGCGTCTGGACGTGTCAATGATCTGAGGCTGTTTGGACGTGACACTCGGCGCAGATCCGGTTTACAAAGCCTCCATTTAAGTCCATTTTAGTCCATTTAAGTCCATTTTAGTCCATTTAAGTCCATTTAAGTCCATTTTAGTCCATTTAAGTCCATTTAAGTCCATTTTAGTCCATTTAAGTCCATTTAAGTCCATTTTAGTCCATTTAAGTCCATTTAAGTCCATTTAAGTCCATTTTAATCCATTTAAGTCCATTTAAGTCCATTTTAATCCATTTAAGTCCATTTTAGTCCATTTGCATCGCCAAAATCCGACACTGCCTCACCCTCCCCGCTGCTGAATCCCTCATCCATGCCTTCATCTCCTCCCGCCTCGACTACTGCAACTCCCTCCTCACTGGCATCTCCTCCCATTCCCTCCACAGACTCCAAATGGTCCAAAACTCCGCTGCCCGCCTCCTCACCCACACCCGCCTCCTCACCCACACCCGCCTCCTCACCCACACCCGCCTCCTCACCCACACCCGCCTCCTCACCCACACCCGCCTCCTCACCCACACCCGCCTCCTCACCCACACCCGGTCCCGTGAACACATCACTCCCGTTCTCCGCTCTCTCCACTGGCTCCCCATCAAGCAGCGCATAAACTTTAAAATACTCCTCCTCACCTTCAAAGCTCTTCACCACCTTGCCCCCCCCTACCTGTCTGACCTCCTCATCCCCCACCGCCCCACCCGAGCTCTCCGATCCTCCTCCTCTCTCACCCTGGCTGCACCAACATCCCGACTCAAAACTTTTGGCGACAGAGCATTCTCCTGAACAGCACCCCGACTCTGGAACTCCCTCCCCCAACCTGTCCGCCACTCTCCCTCACTCACAACATTCAAATCCCGCCTAAAAACATACCTCTTCACCCAAGCCTATGACCTCCCCTACCCCTAGCCTCCTCTACCCCATTGCCTACACTTCTACCCCCTGTTACATCCCCATCTTTTTCTCTCTACTTCTTCTGTCTTGTTCATTTTATCTGTATATTAATGTGTATTGTACGTGTTGTCCCCCCTGTCTGTAAATACCCCCCCCCTTTTTTATTATGTTCAGCGTCTTTGGGTCACTGAAAAGCGCTATATAAATAAAAGTTATTATTATTATTATTATTATTTAAGTCCATTTAAGTCCATTTTAGTCCATTTAAGTCCATTTAAGTCCATTTTAGTCCATTTAAGTCCATTTAAGTCCATTTAAGTCCATTTTAATCCATTTAAGTCCATTTAAGTCCATTTTAATCCATTTAAGTCCATTTTAGTCCATTTAAGTCCATTTAAGTCCAGTGGCCTGGATTCAGACTCTGTGACCTCCAAACCCACTTATGATTCTGCTGAAGAACTTTACGTGTACAACCACAGATAAACCCGGTCTAAACTGGAGCTAAACCCGGTCTAAACTGGAGCTAAACCCGGTCTAAACTGGAGCTAAACCCGGTCTAAACTGGGGATAAACCCGGTCTAAACTGGGGCTAAACCCGGTCTAAACTTGGGCTAAACCCGGTCTAAACTGGAGCTAAACCCGGTCTAAACTGGGGATAAACCCGGTCTAAACTGGGGCTAAACCCGGTCTAAACTGGAGCTAAACCCGGTCTAAACTGGGGATAAACCCGGTCTAAACTGGGGCTAAACCCGGTCTAAACTGGGGCTAAACCTGGTCTAAACTGGGGATAAACCCGGTCTAAACTGGGGATAAACCCGGTCTAAACTGGAGCTAAACCCACTCTAAACTGGGGCTAAACCCAGTCTAAACTGGAGCTAAACCAGCTCTAAACTGGGGATGAACCAGGTCTAAACTGGGGATAAACCAGGTCTAAACTGGGGCTAAACCAGGTCTAAACTGGGGATAAACCAGGTCTAAACTGGGGCTAAACCAGGTCTAAACTGGAGCTAAACCAGGTCTAAACTGGAGCTAAACCCGGTCTAAACTGGAGCTAAACCCGGTCTAAACTGGGGATAAACCCGGTCTAAACTGGGGCTAAACCCGGTCTAAACTTGGGCTAAACCCGGTCTAAACTGGAGCTAAACCCGGTCTAAACTGGGGATAAACCCGGTCTAAACTGGGGCTAAACCCGGTCTAAACTGGAGCTAAACCCGGTCTAAACTGGGGATAAACCCGGTCTAAACTGGGGCTAAACCCGGTCTAAACTGGGGCTAAACCCGGTCTAAACTGGGGCTAAACCTGGTCTAAACTGGGGATAAACCAGGTCTAAACTGGGGATAAACCCGGTCTAAACTGGAGCTAAACCCACTCTAAACTGGGGCTAAACCCAGTCTAAACTGGAGCTAAACCAGCTCTAAACTGGGGATAAACCAGGTCTAAACTGGGGATAAACCAGGTCTAAACTGGGGCTAAACCAGGTCTAAACTGGGGATAAACCAGGTCTAAACTGGGGCTAAACCAGGTCTAAACTGGAGCTAAACCAGGTCTAAACTGGGGCTAAACCAGGTCTAAATTGGGGATAAACCAGGTCTAAACTGGGGCTAAACCCAGTCTAAACTGGGGCTAAACCCGGTCTAAATCGTGACTGTGAGGATTGACCCAAAGGAGAGCGAAACGTGAATAAAATGGCCTCAAAAATAAACATTGAAGATAAAATATGCAATAAAAGTGAACCAATCGGGCCTGAAATGTTGTCCTGTAATTGATTAATCCAAAACGCTGCGAAAATTGCATGAAACTATTTCTCTGGGTAGTTTTTTTCTTGCGTACCTTTTACTTTGGTACTTTTTAGTCAAGTAACATAACTTTAAAACAATTGAGCTGTTACTGAAGGGCAGCTTTAGGTCAGTGTTTTTCACAACTATTTTAACGCCGGTGCTTTTCCTGAACACGACCATCTCTCACAAAGTTCTTCTCGTCTTTGCGGCGTCTTATAAATTAAAGTGTTGTAATAACGGAGGACAAACAGCGAAAGCCGGGGCCAGGATAACGCACAGCACACATCCATAACGCCCAGACACAATTTCATTAAGTAAAGAGCGTCATCAGTTTGATCCGACACAAAAAGTTGATGTCGAGTCAGAACATGCGAGATCGAGCTGCGCTTTAAAGAAACTGCAGCGCGGAGACGTTTAGTCGCTTTATTCTAAAGAGATTTCAGTATCGTAGAGCGGAATCCAACGTTAGCGGTACGATTATTGTGAGAAAAAACATCACCATTTAACGATTATTCATGATTATTGAGAACAAACTGCAGTGAAATGTTTAATTTTCTGGCCGTGCTGTGGTTTGTGAAGGGATTTATGCCACGGAACTTTCTGAAAAACAAAATGAAGTAAAATGTGGCAAAAACAGCCATAAAAAACAAACAAACAAATTATTAAAAAATATAATGATAAAATAATAAAATAATAAAATAATAAAATAATAAAATAATAAAATAATAAAATAATAAAATAATAAAATAATAAAATAATAAAATAATAAAATAATAAAATAATAAAATAGTAAAATAGTAAAATAATAAAATAATGAAATAATAAAATTGTAAAATAATAAAATAATAGAATAATAAAACAATAAAATAATAAAACAGTAAAATAATAATAATAATAAAAATAAAGCACGTTTGTGAGTGGCTTTTGAACTATCTGTAAAACAAAATAAAGTAAAATGTGACAAAAACAGCTACAAAAAAAATAAAGAATATTTAAAAAATAATAATAATGATAAAATAATAATAATAAAATAAAGCAAGTTTGTGAGCAGCTTTTGAACTTTCTGAAAAACAAATAAAGTCAAATGTGGCAAAAACCGCCATAAAAAAAATAATTTAGGTTTATTTTTGAGCAATATATTGAACAAAAAATACTTAATTTTGCTTCTAAAATTGTCACGGTTATTATTTTCTGGTTCCTTCGATTACATTGCGGCCTGAATAATCACGATTATCGATGAGCCTGATCTTCTTGACGTCCTTAGCTCAGAGAGATGATGTGAGTTTGATGCCATTTCTGTTTTTCTGTCCGCGTCGTCCGTATATGATTCAGAATTTCTCCTTTTTGTGTCTTTCCTTTGAAAATACCAGATTTTGAGCCTTAATTGTTGATTTGTCCTTCATTTTATCTTCAAATTATAAATCTGGTGTTACGCCCAGATAGTTTAAAATGAGCCTTAAATAAGTACTTTTTTACTCTTTTATTTTCTTGGCTCACTACTTTGTACTTGAGTAATATTCTTTTGAAGTAACTTTTTTCTTACTTTATTCTGTTTACTGCTTCTTACAGAGCTCTTCCTCTTCCTCTCTATTTAATCCTTATTTAAATTATATTACATAACAATCAAATTAATTATTTTCTCCGTTAAGGAAGTTTGCTGATGCTTCTTGGTTTCTAATTCTAAAAATGTTGCGGTTGTTCTTTGATTTGAGCCAAAAACCGTAGAAATAAATGGCCGTTTCTAGGGAGGTGTTATTGCTGTACAGTGTGGCATTAAGCGCACCTCCTTATCGCTCCCCGGAGACGAGCAGGTGATGCCACCAAGGTCAAACAATATAAATCCTGCCAGTGAATACATGCAGGATCGATACGTTTGCAACAGCATCTCCATGGAGACAAGCGGGTGACGTACTCTCCATCAGAAAAACTGCTTTTTTTTATAGTGCGCATTTAAAGTGCCCATGACATGTTTTTAAGATTTTTTTTATTTCACTTGGTGCATTTGTACCTGTCGTAAATATGAATTATAGTTTTACACCAATCGAACAGCTATTTGTGGAGAAAAGTTGAAAAATCTGTAGAAAATGACAGGAAGTGACATCACACCAGGGCATCACAGACAGTTTACGCATAATTTACACAAAACAAACAACTTTTTCACCCTCTAAACATGAATTCAGCTTAATAAAGGTGCACTTGTACATTTTTATTTCGTCAGATAAAAACAAGTTGTAATAAGGTAAGTTTTAGCTCAGTGGTTGCTGGTGATGTCATGAATTGCAACCAGGAAGTAAAATTATAAACCTTAAAAACTAGTCCTGTTTGAGTCCTGTTTGAGTCCTGGTTGAGTCCTGGTTGAGTCCTGTTTGAGTCCTGTTTGAGTCCTGTTTGAGTCCTGGTTGAGTCCTGTTTGAGTCCTGTTTGAGTCCTGGTTGAGTCCTGGTTGAGTCCTGTTTGAGTCCTGGTTGAGTCCTGGTTGAGTCCTGGTTGAGCCCTGGTTGAGTCCTGTTTGAGTCCTGTTTGAGTCCTGGTTGAGTCCTGGTTGAGTCCTGGTTGAGTCCTGGTTGAGTCCTGTTTGAGTCCTGGTTGAGTCCTGGTTGAGTCCTGGTTGAGTCCTGGTTGAGTCCTGTTTGAGTCCTGGTTGAGTCCTGGTTGAGTCCTGGTTGAGTCCTGTTTGAGTCCTGGTTGAGTCCTGGTTGAGTCCTGTTTGAGTCCTGTTTGAGTCCTGGTTGAGTCCTGGTTGAGTCCTGGTTGAGTCCTGGTTGAGTCCTGGTTGAGTCCTGGTTGAGTCCTGGTTTAGCCGCGGCCTTGTTCTAGTTTAATCCCAACTTGTATGTGGCGCTTGTGCCACCGACAAAGCCAAACAATGTTTTATTTTGAACACATCAAAGTAAGAAATGTATTAAAAAGTCTGAAATCTGTTGTTGGAGCAGATTTAAATTGTTTTATTCATGTTGTGTTATCATTTTATCGTTGTTTTATGTTGAACTGAATCATCAAAACAAGTTCCAATGTTTGTGAATTCTGTTCATTGACAACGGCAACAAACCTTATTCTGAATCTGAAATCTGTTGTTGTTGTTGTTGTTGTTGTTGATGATATCTGTCATTTTCGCCTCTGAGTTCAAATCAAACTTCCCCTGTAAACTTTGTCCCTGTCGTGTTGTGTTTTTCGTCTATAATTAAACACCAATAATCCCCGTTCCCGTGTCATTATTATTACATTATTATCTCGTGTTTTGGCTGCGGGCCGGACCTGGAGAAGCGCTGCTGCAGTGTCACCATCTGCCGCTCCACGCACTCCTCTCCTCCTCTCCTTCCTTCTCTCCTTCCTTCTCTCCTTCCTTCTCTCCTTCCTTCTCTCCTTCTTAGGTGTTGTTCGGCTCCAGAGAGACGACGAGGGGCCGGTCCTGGGTCAGTCCTGCGAGGAGGAAACAAACACACATAAATAATCAGTCGCACGAGACGAGAACAAGCCATTTGACACAGAGTTTCTCATCAGCGCGATTGTGATGTGTCAGAAATGTGCAAAAATGTGGATGTTTATGTCTTTTAATGGCACAAAACGTGAAGTTCAGACGTGTGCTCTTTATAATGTTGTTTGAGAGCTTACATTTGTTCTTTTTTGCAGTGATTTTAATGGTTTAATTACAGATAATGCACATTTTTTTCAAAGTATCTCTCACTGCTCGCTTTATTTTGGTAATATTCCATACAATAATTACGTTGAATTTTCCGTTATGATGTGATCTCTATCATTCTAGACTAAACACGATGAAGACTATTATTCGTTTTGACGTTGTGCGATGCATTCAAGACGTGAAGATTATTGGGTTAATCGATAATCGTCACAATATAATCGTGAGAATCAAATAGTTATAACAATTGTGTTTTAGAAGCAAAATTAAGCATGTTTTGTTCAATCTATGCCCAAAAAATAGACCTAAATGTAAAGAACTTTTTTCATCGGCTGTTTTTGTCACATTTAACTTTATTTTGTCTTTCAGAAAGTTTAATTTTGAGGAAATAATAACACGTTCGACCACGGGAAAGATTTCACTGCTGTTTAGGTTTCAATAATCATAATAAAAATAATAAGTATGAGAATAATAACATTGAATACCGTGACATAGATGCTTTATTTCTAAATTTGCTCAATACAAACGTCTCTTTGTGTCACTGTGGAGTCTTTTTGTCCCGACACAAAGTTAAAACGGTACAAAACAGTCACTTATCTGCAAATGATCCCGTCCAGATACTTTATTGTACATAAACGTTCATAAACTGCTGTTGTAGTATTATATCCTTGCTCTGTTTGAACGGCGTTGGGTCTATTTATCTCGATTTCAGCTCATTATCTTGTTTTTTAATCACACGTTTCTATTTTCCTGTTGTTCTGGACAATGGAATTTCCCCATTAAGTGACAAATAAAAGTTCTCTTGTCTTATTGGAAACTTATTGTGAAAAATACTACAATTAAACGACTTGAATACATCTGTTCATCTCATTGTAGCAGTTCTGACACGTAGTTTTAATCTCATTTTTTGTAGTTTTGGAATTGGATTTGTCTCAATATTTATTTTCTAATTGCGATAAAAATGGCACAACAAACGGGACAAAAATGATAAAAATCCTGCTCCACAAACGGATGAAGGACCGATACACAATAAAAATACAATAAAAGAGAATTTCAAAGTATTCTTAAAGTGGAAAATGATCTTGCGAGATTTCATTATCTTATTCTAACTTTGCGCCACAAGAAGAGCTGAAAATATGTGAATAAAATAAGCAAAAACAGCTCTTCCTCTAAGTTATAGTATTTTCCCACCGACAACAATTCAAACTCCAGATTTTCACAGTTCTTCATAGAATGATGCGACGTAAACGGATCTGAGTTTTGTGACATTTTAAAAACATGGCCCGAGGAAAGTGCCGCCAAAAAACCCCCAAAAACCTCTAAAATAATTCAAACTGAAACTCCTGCAGCAAATCAGGGCGATATTTACTGTATTTATGTTATTCTGACAGAAAAATCCCACTGAGAGTCAAAGAACAACACAGACATTTAACACAAACAGCAATACATCCATTTTAAGATATTTACATTGATTATTTATAGTTTCCAGTGTTTGTGCGACAGGTTTAATGCAGAAAAAGACAAAATCCCTGATCAGACAGTGACGAGGAAAAAAGAGTGTGAAATCAACACTTTTCTGTCAAGATGGAAGAAGAAAAACATGTGTCAGCCTCTTAGAGCAAGTGTGTGATGATATGTAGTGATGAGAAAACATCATAAACGAGTAAATCCATTTTAAAAAAGACATTTGCTTTGAGAAAATACAAATAGACCTAAATCTTTCCAAAATCTTGTGTTTCAGTGACAAGTGTTGACGTCATCCTACTTAATAATAACACAAGGAAAACAACAAGCCAGCACTGCCATCTAGTGGTGCTCTTGAGCAATGGATCAATATTTTCGTGTGTAGTACTGTGTGTAGTACTGTGTGTAGTACTATGTGTAGTACTGTGTGTAGTACTATGTGTTGTACTGTGTGTAGTACTGTGTGTAGTACTATGTGTAGTACTATGTGTAGTACTGTGTGTAGTACTGTGTGTTGTACTGTGTGTAGTACTGTGTGTAGTACTGTGTGTAGTACTGTGTGTAGTACTATGTATAGTACTGTGTGTAGTACTGTGTGTAGTACTGTGTGTAGTACTATGTGTTGTACTGTGTGTAGTACTGTGTGTAGTACTGTGTGTAGTACTGTGTGTAGTACTATGTATAGTACTGTGTGTAGTACTGTGTGTAGTACTGTGTGTAGTACTGTGTGTAGTACTGTGTGTAGTACTATTTGTAGTACTGTGTGTAGTACTATGTGTTGTACTGTGTGTAGTACTGTGTGTAGTACTGTGTGTAGTACTGTGTGTAGTACTGTGTGTAGTACTATGTGTAGTACTGTGTGTAGTACTGTGTGTAGTACTGTGTGTAGTACTGTGTGTAGTACTGTGTGTAGTACTATGTGTTGTACTGTGTGTAGTACTGTGTGTTGTACTGTGTGTAGTACTGTGTGTAGTACTGTGTGTAGTACTATGTATAGTACTGTGTGTAGTACTGTGTGTAGTACTGTGTGTAGTACTGTGTGTAGTACTATGTGTAGTACTATGTGTAGTACTGTGTGTAGTACTATGTGTAGTACTGGGTGTAGTGTAGTACTGTGTGTAGTACTGTGTGTAGTACTATGTATAGTACTGTGTGTAGTACTGTGTGTAGTACTGTGTGTAGTACTGTGTGTGTAGTACTGTGTGTAGTGTAGTACTGTGTGCAGTACTGTGTGTAGTACTATGTGTACACAGTGTGTAGTACTATGTGTACACAGTGTGTAGTACTGTGTGTAGTACTGTGTGTAGTACTGTGTGTAGTACTGTGTGTAGTACTATGTGTAGTACTGTGTGTAATGTAGTACTGTGTGTAGTACAGTGTGTAGTACTATGTGTACACAGTGTGTAGTACTGTGTGTAGTACTGTGTGTAGTACTATGTGTAGTACTATGTCTAGTACTGTGTGTAGTACTGTGTGTAGTACTATGTGTAGTACTGTGTGTAGTACTGTGTGTAGTACTATGTGTAGTACTGTGTGTAGTACTGTGTGTAGTACTGTGTGTAGTACTATGTGTAGTACTGTGTGTAGTACTGTGTGTAGTACTGTGTGTAGTACTGTGTGTAGTACTATGTGTAGTACTGTGTGTAGTACTATGTGTAGTGCTGTGTGTAGTACTATGTGTAGTGCTGTGTGTAGTACTGTGTGTAGTACTGTGTGTAGTATAGTACTGTGTGTAGTACTGTGTGTAGTACTGTGTGTAGTACTATGTGTAGTACTGTGTGTAGTACTGTGTGTAGTACTGTGTGTAGTACTGTGTGTAGTGTAGTACTGTGTGTAGTACTGTGTGTAGTGTAGTACTGTGTGTAGTACTATGTGTAGTACTGTGTGTAGTGTAGTACTGTGTGTAGTACTATGTGTAGTACTGTGTGTAGTGTAGTACTGTGTGTAGTACTATGTGTAGTACTATGTGTAGTACTGTGTGTAGTGTAGTACTGTGTGTAGTACTGTGTGTAGTACTATGTGTAGTACTATGTGTAGTACTGTGTGTAGTGTAGTACTGTGTGTAGTACTATGTGTAGTACTATGTGTAGTACTGTGGAGCCTCAGTTTACATCTCTTCAGTAAAACTGATGTATTTTCTTGCTTTATTGATGATTTCCTACAGCAGGTTTGAATTGTTTTTGTTGTTTTATCACCACAGAACCTTCTCATCACTGCCCAATATTCTTTCTGAGAACTGTTATGGGCCCTTGAAGTCTGGGCCTCAAAGAATATTTATTTCAGGTGAAACTCTTTTTTCCATCTTTCTAATTTTCGGTGATGTCCTTTTTCCTCTGCTGCCATAAATATATGTTCCAAACGTCTCCATATATTGTGTCCATGGCAGGAGTTTTGACTTTCTTTTAAGGTCTGAGTGCGTGGTCCCTGGGCCCCTGGTTGAGAGACACAGAAAGTCTCAAAACGAGCACTTTTAAACCAACAAAGACAAAACGATGGACGGGAGAAGAATTTCAATAAGATTTAAGCAACGATGACAGAATCTGTGAACATGTGAAGGTCAATAACACATTTCCCAGTCCTCAGCTTATTACTGTTATGATCACGTGTTATTATGAAAAACACTGCAGCCCAAGACTCCAAATAGTCTAGTTCATGTAGTTCATATATTGATCCACAGGATCAACCTTAACCCTAACCCTAAACCCTAACCCTAACCCTAACCCAACCCTAACCCTAACCCTAACCCCTAACCCTAACCCTAAACCCTAACCCTAACCCAACCCTAACCCTAACCCTAACCCTAACCCTAACCCTAACCCCTAACCCTAACCCTAACCCAACCCTAACCCTAACCCAACCCTAACCCAACCCTAACCCTAACCCATTGATACACAGGATCAACCTTAACCCTAACCCTAACCCCTAACCCTAACCCCTAACCCAACCCTAACCCTATTGATCCACAGGATCAACCTTAACCCTAAACCTAACCCTAAACCCTATCCCTAACCCTAACCCTAACCCCTAACCCCTAACCCTAACCCAACCCTAACCCAACCCTAACCGTAACCCAACCCTAACCCAACCCTAACCCACCCTAACCCTATTGATCCACAGGATCAACCCTAACCCTAACCCTAACCCTAACCCTAACCCTAACCCTAACCCTAACCCTAACCCTAACCCAAATAGTGTAGTTCATATATTGATCCACAGGATCAACCTTAACCCTAACCCTAACCCTAAACCCTAACCCTAACCCTAACCCTAACCTTAACCCTAATCCTAACCCTAACCCTAACCCTAACCCTATATATTTATCCACAGGATCAACCTTAACCCTAACCCTAACCTTAAACCCTAACCCTAACCCTAACCCTATATATTTATCCACAGGATCAACCTTAACCCTAACCCTAACCCTAAGCCTAAACCTAACCCTAATCTTAACCCTAACCCTAACCCCTAACCCTAATCTTAACCCGAACCCTAACCCTAATCTTAACCCGAACCCTAACCCTAATCTTAACCCTAACCCTAATCTTAATCCGAACCCGAACCCTAACCCTAACTCCAAATAGTGTAGTTCATGTAGTTCATGTATTGATCCACAGGATCAACCTTAACCCTAACCCTAAGCCTAACCCTAACCCTAATCTTAACCCTAACCCTAACCCTAACCCTAATCTTAACCCTAACCCTAACCCTAACCCTAATCTTAACCCTAACCCTGACCCTGACCCTGACCCTAACCCTAACCTTAACCCTAACCCTAACCCTAACACTAACCCTAACCCTAACCCTAATCTTAACCCTAACCCTGACCCTGACCCTGACCCTAACCCTAACCCTAACCCTAACCCTAACCCTAACCCTAACCTTAACCCTAACCCTAACACTAACCCTAACCCTAACCCTAATCTTAACCCTAACCCAACCCTAACCCTAATCTTAACCCTAACCCTAACCCTAACAATAACACTAACACTAACCCTAACCCTAACCCTAATCTTAACCCTAACCCAACCCTAACCCTAATCTTAACCCTAACCCCAACCCTAACCCTAATCTTAACCCTAACCCTAACCCCAACCCTAACCCTAATCTTAACCCTAACCGTGACCCTAACCCTAACCCTAATCTTAACCCTAACCCTGACCCTAACACTAACCCTAACCTTAACCTTAACCTTAACCCTAACCCTAACCCTAACCCTAATCTTAACCCTAACCCTAACCCTGACCCTAACACTAACCCTAACACTAACCCTGACCCTAACCCTAACCCTGACCCTAACACTAACACTAACACTAACCCTAACCCTAACCCTAATCTTAACCCGAACCCTAACCCTAATCTTAACCCGAACCCTAACCCTAATCTTAACCCTAACCCTAATCTTAATCCGAACCCGAACCCTAACCCTAACTCCAAATAGTGTAGTTCATGTAGTTCATGTATTGATCCACAGTATCAACCTTAACCCTAACCCTAACCTTAATCTTAACCCTAACCCTAACCCTAATCTTAACCCTAACCCTAACCCTAACCCTAACCTTAACACTAAACCCTAACCCTAATCTTAACCCTAACCCAACCCTAACCCTAACCCTAATCTTAACCCTAACCCTAACCCTAACCCTAATCCTAACCCTAACCCTAACCTTAACCCTAACCCTAACAATAACACTAACACTAACCCTAATCTTAACCCTAACCCAACCCTAACCCCAACCCTAACCCTAATCTTAACCCTAACCCTAACCCCAACCCTAACCCTAACCCTAATCTTAACCCTAACCCTAACCCTGACCCTATAACACTAACCCTAACCTTAACCCTAACCTTAACCCTAACCCTAACCCTAATCTTAACCCTGACCCTAACACTAACCCTAACACTAACCCTAACCTTAACCTTAACCCTAACCCTAACCCTAACCCTAACCCTAACCCTAACCCTAACCCTGACCCTAACACTAACCTTAACCCTAACCTTAACCCTAACCCTAACCTCAACCCTAACCCTAACCCAACCCTAACCCTAATCTTAACCCTGACCCTAACCCTAACCCTCATATATTGATCCACAGGATCAACCTTAACCCTAACCTTAACCCTAACCCTAACCCTAACCTTAACCCTAACCCTAACACTAACCTTAACCCTAACCCTAATGTTAACCCTAACCCTAACCTTAACCCTAACCCTAACACTAACCCTAACCCTAACCTGGCGTGGTCTAATAGCCCATCAGCTTCAGGAGCCGCTCCCAAAGTAAAAACTATTATTATCCTTTGAAGAGTTAGTGTCTGGAAGATTTATCATTTAAAGCTGCTTGAAAGGACAAAACATGAAATAATTCACATCTTGTTTCTTTTAGGACACAATGTGGAGGAAAACTAGATCATGTCTGAAAGTTTGAATCATTTAATATTCTTACATAAAAGAACCATAACTTCAACTCAAGTAAAGAGTTCTGTTCGAATAATAAGTAGAAGTAATCTTTCTCTAAAAAGCTACTCGAGTAAATGTAACCTCTGCTGATCAATCACAATGTTCAATTTGACTTTATCATGCCTTATTAAAAACAAATAAAATGTACTTCAGGGTTTATTTCCTGAATCTAAACGTCAACTTTTAATAATTGCCTTAAAAAACAAAAATACAACATTTTCTTCCTCCAAAGTCTGAACTCCAACTGCAGCTTTTACTGACTTTTACTGACTTTTACTGACTTTTACTGACTTTTACTGACTTTTACTGACTTTTACTGACTTTTACTGACTTTTACTGACTTTCAATCTTGATTCAAGTTCGCTTCAGCCCTAGTGTTAAAGACAGGTATTGCAGCAGTAAGATTACTAACAAAGAAGAGGACACATTACGCCGGTGCTGGAATCTCTTCACTGGCTCAGGTCCAGTTTAGAATCACATTTAAACTCCTCCTCCTTGACATGGCCCCTCCCACCTCAAAGATGCTATAGAACCAACACATCCAAACAGAGCTCTTCACTCTCAGAACGTCCTGTGGTCCCAAGAGTCTCTAGGACCAGCTCCACTGTCTCTCATGTCCGTCTGAGGGAGTCAGATCTCTCCTTCATGTGGAACTCCTCCAGGTTTAGACTTTTTCCCAAAGAGGTTTTGCAGTTTTTCCTGTCCGAGAAGGAGGGTCAGAGGAGGCTGGGACATTTGTCTAAGGACACTAGATGCTGGGACATTTGTCTAAGGACACGGGAGCTTGGGACATTTGTCTAAGGACACTAGATGCTGGGACATTTGTCTAAGGACACTAGATGCTGGGACATTTGTCTAAGGACACTAGATGCTGGGACATTTGACTAAGGACACAGGAGCTTGGGACATTTGTCTAAGGACACGGGAGCTTGGGACATTTGTCTAAGGACACGGGAGCTTGGGACATTTGTCTAAGGACACAGGAGCTTGGGACATTTGTCTAAGGACACTAGATGCTGGGACATTTGACTAAGGACACGGGTGCTTGGGACATTTGTCTGAGGACACGGGATGCTGGGACATTTGTCTGAGGACACGGGAGCTTGGGACATTTGTCTAAGGACACGGGAGCTTGGGACATTTGTCTAAGGACACTAGATGCTGGGACATTTGACTAAGGACACGGGATGCTGGGACATTTGTCTAAGGACACAGGATGCTGGGACATTTGTCTAAGGACACGGGAGCTTGGGACATTTTGTCTAAGGACACTAGATGCTGGGACATTTGTCTAAGGACACAGGATGCTGGGACATTTGTCTGAGGACAAGGGAGCTTGGGACATTTGTCTAAGGACACAGGATGCTGGGACATTTGTCTGAGGACAAGGGAGCTTGGGACATTTGTCTAAGGACACAGGATGCTGGGACATTTGTCTAAGGACAAGGGAGCTTGGGACACTTGTCTAAGGACAAGGGAGCTTGGGACATTTGTCTAAGGACACTAGATGCTGGGACATTTGTCTAAGGACACTAGATGCTGGGACATTTGACAAAGGACACTAGATGCTGGGACATTTGACAAAGGACACAGGAGCTTGGGACATTTGTCTAAGGACACAGGAGCTTGGGACATTTGTCTAAGGACACTAGATGCTGGGACATTTGTCTAAGGACACAGGATGCTGGGACATTTGTCTGAGGACAAGGGAGCTTGGGACATTTGTCTAAGGACACAGGATGCTGGGACATTTGTCTGAGGACAAGGGAGCTTGGGACATTTGTCTAAGGACACAGGATGCTGGGACATTTGTCTAAGGACAAGGGAGCTTGGGACACTTGTCTAAGGACAAGGGAGCTTGGGACATTTGTCTAAGGACACTAGATGCTGGGACATTTGTCTAAGGACACTAGATGCTGGGACATTTGACAAAGGACACTAGATGCTGGGACATTTGACAAAGGACACAGGAGCTTGGGACATTTGTCTAAGGACACAGGAGCTTGGGACATTTGTCTAAGGACACGGATGCTTGGGACATTTGTCTAAGGACACTAGATGCTGGGACATTTGTCTAAGGGCACTAGATGCTGGGACATTTGTCTAAGGACACTAGATGCTGGGACATTTGACTAAGGATACAGGAGCTTGGGACATTTGTCTAAGGACACGGGAGCTTAGGACATTTGTCTAAGGACACTAGATGCTGGGACATTTGACTAAGGACACGGGTGCTTGGGACATTTGTCTAAGGACACAGGATGCTGGGACATTTGTCTGAGGACACGGGAGCCTGGGTCATTTGTCTAAGGACACAGGATGCTGGGACATTTGACTAAGGACACGGCTGCTTGGGACATTTGTCTAAGGACACGGGAGCTTGGGACATTTGTCTAAGGACACGGGAGTTTGGGACATTTGTCTAAGGACACGGATGCTTGGGACATTTGTCTAAGGACACTAGATGCTGGGACATTTGACTAAGGATACAGGAGCTTGGGACATTTGTCTAAGGACACGGGAGCTTAGGACATTTGTCTAAGGACACTAGATGCTGGGACATTTGACTAAGGACACGGGTGCTTGGGACATTTGTCTGAGGACACGGGATGCTGGGACATTTGTCTGAGGACACGGGAGCCTGGGTCATTTGTCTAAGGACACAGGATGCTGGGACATTTGACTAAGGACACGGCTGCTTGGGACATTTGTCTAAGGACACGGGAGCTTGGGACATTTGTCTAAGGACACGGGAGTTTGGGACATTTGTCTAAGGACACGGGAGCTTGGGACATTTGACTAAGGACACGGGATGCTGGGACATTTGTCTAAGGACACAGGATGCTGGGACATTTGACTGAGGACACGGGACACTGGGACATTTGTCTAAGGACACGGGAGCTTGGGACATTTTGTCTAAGGACACTAGATGCTGGGACATTTGTCTGAGGACACGGGAGCTTGGGACATTTGTCTAAGGACACAGGATGCTGGGACATTTGACTAAGGACACGGGTGCTTGGGACATTTGTCTAAGGACAAGGGAGCTTGGGACATTTGTCTAAGGACACTAGATGCTGGGACATTTGTCTAAGGACACTAGATGCTGGGACATTTGACAAAGGACACAGGAGCTTGGGACATTTGTCTAAGGACACAGGAGCTTGGGACATTTGTCTAAGGACACGGATGCTTGGGACATTTGTCTAAGGACACTAGATGCTGGGACATTTGTCTAAGGGCACTAGATGCTGGGACATTTGTCTAAGGACACTAGATGCTGGGACATTTGACTAAGGACACAAGAGCTTGGGACATTTGTCTAAGGACACGGGAGCTTGGGACATTTGTCTAAGGACACTAGATGCTGGGACATTTGACTAAGGACACGGGTGCTTGGGACATTTGTCTAAGGACACGGGAGTTTGGGACATTTGTCTAAGGACACGGGAGCTTGGGACATTTGACTAAGGACACGGGATGCTGGGACATTTGTCTAAGGACACGGGATGCTGGGACATTTGTCTAAGGACACGGGATGCTGGGACATTTGACTGAGGACACGGGACACTGGGACATTTGTCTAAGGACACGGGACACTGGGACATTTGTCTAAGGACACTGGGACACTGGGACATTTGTCTAAGGACACGGGACACTGGGACATTTGTCTAAGGACACTGGGACACTGGGACATTTGTCTAAGGACACTGGGACACTGCCAAGTCCCTATGAACATTGTTTAATCTGTTTGTCTCTGTCCCCCTGGAGGAAACTGTTGTTGTGATTTTAGGCGTTACAAAAAATAAACTGAATTGAATTAAAGTTGTAATGAGTGGAATATTATGAACTTGTCACAAAGTTAATAATATGTTCATTGTACGTCCAACAAGATGATATTAATAATGAAACAAGAAAACAAACATAAAGTATTTAAAAGCACACAAACTTGTACTGTAGTACTTTTGAATATCATGATCAGTTATATTGCAGCGTGCCAGTCCCTGTGTGTCCACTAGAGGGCGCCGTCCTCCTGCTGCAGACGCACTTTCATAACTCAACATAATTATGGAGCTTCTGTTTTTGTCTTTGAATCTAGAGCCAAAGATGAGTCACTGCTTCAACACAAACACTCATGACATGGACTGTTTCTCTCAACGTGTTTTCATCAGAAAAGAAGGATTCAGATCAGTTTAAATTTGCACTTTTTACCTTCACGTGCAAAATATACGAACTTTGAGCACAAGAACATCATTATCATTATTATTATAATTATTATTATTATTTAAACACGTGAAATGATACACTACATCAAACTAAACTGGGACTAAACCAGAGCTGAACCAGGACTATAAGATAATTACAATTAACGATGATGCAACAATAAATGAATGGCTTTAAAATGCTATAAATCATAATTCTAATAATTTTAATAATAATTTTCCTTGACTAACCAGAACAGGACGAAACCACAATCTACATAAATGAAGATAATAATATGTTTGGTATTAGCAGGCTGCAATTTTTCAATAATAAAACAAAGAAGTCAGATTTGTCTTCTCTTGTCCAACATATTACATCATTATTACACTAAAGATGATAACAATTACTGCTGGATCCCAACATTGTCAACACGTGTCAAGAATTAAAATTAAAAGTGCTGCTTCAATCAAAATATAGTAAGTTTGCTTATTCGGCCTGATAAATGTGCCATAATCAAAAATAAACTCTGGTCAAAAGAGCAAAAATAAAGTACTTTTTAAACTGTTTTCAATAAGAATGTGATAAATGTGAGCGCTTAGAAACAAGAAGAGACTAAATCCTCAGGTACAGAACACACACAAGTCTTAAAAGAACACACACAAGTCTTAAAAGAACACACACAAGTCTTAAAAGAACACACACAAGTGTTAAAAGAACACACACAAGTCTTAAAAGAACACACACAAGTGTTAAAAGAACACACACAAGTGTTAAAAGAACACACACAAGTCTTAAAAGAACACACACAAGTCTTAAAAGAACACACACAAGTCTTAAAAGAACACACACAAGTCTTAAAAGAACACACACAACACACACAAGTCTTAAAAGAACACACACAAGTCTTAAAAGAACACACACAAGTCCTAAAAGAACACACACAAGTCTTAAAAGAACACACACAAGTCTTAAAAGAACACACACAAGTCTTAAAAGAACACACACAAGTCCTAAAAGAACACACACAAGTCTTAAAAGAACACACACAAGTCTTAAAAGAACACACACAAGTCTTAAAAGAACACACACAAGTCTTAAAAGAACACACACAAGTCTTAAAAGAACACACACAAGTCTTAAAAGAACACACACAAGTCTTAAAAGAACATACACAACACACACAAGTCTTAAAAGAACACACACAACACACACAAGTCTTAAAAGAACATACACAGCACACACAAGTCTTAAAAGAACACACACAAGTCTTAAAAGAACACACACAAGTCTTAAAAGAACACACACAAGTCTTAAAAGAACACACACAACACACACAAGTGTTAAAAGAACACACACAAGTCTTAAAAGAACACACACAAGTCTTAAAAGAACACACACAAGTCTTAAAAGAACACACACAAGTCTTAAAAGAACACACACAAGTCTTAAAAGAACACACACAAGTCTTAAAAGAACACACACAAGTCTTAAAAGAACACACACAAGTCTTAAAAGAACACACACAAGTCTTAAAAGAACACACACAACACACACAAGTGTTAAAAGAACACACACAAGTCTTAAAAGAACACACACAAGTCTTAAAAGAACACACACAACACACACAAGTCTTAAAAGAACACACACAAGTCTTAAAAGAACACACACAAGTCTTAAATACATTGAATTGTCCATAAATGTGTTGACATAACTAAAGAAATGACAGAATATAGAAGAATACCCATAATGCCACTGCTCTGCTCGTTTGTGTCGCGCACAAAGCCTCAGAATGGCCGTTGTTCAGAGGGAAATGCTCCAACACAACCAGCGCTTCTGTCGTGACACTATCACCGCCACAAAAGAGCTCAGACACCAGCACAGACTCGTTTTATTTGGTATAACAGCGGATCAACTGGAGACTGTCTTCACCGCTCAATGTCCGCGGGTCTAAAACGCCGCTCACACTGACACGTTTACGAGCAGAGGAAAAGGCAGCGCTAAAGACACAAAAGAAAAGAGTCGACTTGAGTTTTGAGGTTTCTTTTGACGACGCTGCAGAGTAAAGTGTTTGAATCCACACATTTGTACTAAATGTGACTGATAAAAGCTGTGGACGTTATTTAAACATCTGGATCCGACTCAAAGTGCGCTCACGAGACCAGAAATACAACAGAAAATAAAGAAAAATGAGAAGAAATGTGCGTGAACAAACAGAGGGATGTAAGATGTATCACAAAGACTGTAATTATTTAAGTCCTTAATGTCTAAAACTTATTAATATGAAAGTTTAGACAAAAATGTTTTATATTTCAGTCTTTCAAGTGTTAATGCTCCCAGATGAACAGAATATTACTATTAAAAGTCACAAGTATAATCACAATAGCAAAGATTATCACACAAAAAATCACAATTAGATACAATGTCAGATTAATTCAACCTTGTGTACAACAAAGGGCCAGTAAACTGCATATTTGTAATTAAAAACTCACAATTTATTCCGAAAACACCTTTAAAAACTCACAATTTATTCCCAAAACACCTTTAAAAACTCACAATTTATTCCTAAAACACCTTTAAAAACTCACAATTTATTCCCAAAACACCTTTAAAAACTCACAATTTATTCCCAAAACACCATTAAAAACTCACAATTTATTCCCAAAACACCTTTAAAAACTCACAATTTATTCCTAAAACACCATTAAAAACTCACAATTTATTCCCAAAACACCTTTAAAAACTCACAATTTATTCCCAAAACACCTTTAAAAACTCACAATTTATTCCTAAAACACCAACTTTTTACTGTAAAATGTCATAAAAATAATATCACAATTTTGGTCGACTAAAACGCCCTTTGACCCTTTCATCAACGACCAAAGGCTTACGGCGCTGCTGCACTGTTCCACACTGTGGCATTACATGTATCTGGCCCCATGGAGACGAGACGTGACACAACGAGGTCATGTTACGGGTGAGATCTGTGGAGAGGCGAGCCCACTCACAGGAAGTCTTTGCATGTGTTTTTGAGCCACACCTCCACTCGCGTCAATGCAGCGCAACATAATATACATTTAATGCCATATTCTGGAGCATTACAGGCAGTCTCATCGCTATGGAGACGAGCAGGACAACAGAGAAGTTCACAGAGCAGCTTTAGATGAGCTCAAATGACAGATGAGTGAAAGGAAACGTATCTTTAAGACGAATCAACACTAAAAGATCAACACTGGAAACAAATAAATCACATTCATTGCATAAAGTTAAATGTTGGACCTTTCCTAAAATAAAGTTTGTATTTTCAGTATCTTCAAGACGCTAACGGAGACAATTTGATGCCAGTTTACTCAACAATATGCAAACGTCATGGCACAATGATATCACAACATTGAGTTCGTATAATTGTACAAATGATAATTGTTCCTTTAAAAATGCCTCGACGTGACTTTGTTGTGAATAATTAGTGTCACATTACAAAGGTTTAACGTATAAAAGTGCTAAAAAGTGTTGTTTCTTCACGTTGTCTGTAAATGACATGGAGCAAAGGATCATGGTCTATGTAGTTCTGTGTTTTCTTGTAGCTGTTACCGCCACATTCCAGAGCGTTTAAGCAGAGCAGTGTGTCGTTCGGTGCATTGTAAAGGTCTGATATTGTTGTGAGGACTCGATATCGCAGTATTCGTGCTACATCTGAAGTACACGCTCTTCTTCTCTCTACGATCATGTTGGTATTTAAACGTGTTCTTGTGCGAGTGTCGCAGCTGCTGATGGAATCGTCTCTCACATCCGGGCCATGAACACGGCTCTGAACCAATCCTGAGGGACTTTACGTAAGAGTCAGGCAGCAGCGGCCGAGGAGTACATGGAAGAAGTACTACAGAGTGTGAAGAAGTACTACAGTGAGTGAAGAAGTACTACAGAGTGTGAAGAAGTACTACAGTGTGTGAAGAAGTACTACAGAGTGTGAAGAAGTACTACAGTGTGTGAAGAAGTACTACAGTGTGTGAAGAAGTACTACAGTGTGTGAAGAAGTACTACAGTGTGTGAAGAAGTACTACAGAGTGTGAAGAAGTACTACAGTGTGTGAAGAAGTACTACAGTGAGTGAAGAAGTACTACAGAGTGTGAAGAAGTACTACAGTGTGTGAAGAAGTACTACAGAGTGTGAAGAAGTACTACAGTGAGTGAAGAAGTACTACAGTGTGTGAAGAAGTACTACAGAGTGTGAAGAAGTACTACAGTGTGTGAAGAAGTACTACAGAGTGTGAAGAAGTACTACAGTGTGTGAAGAAGTACTACAGAGTGTGAAGAAGTACTACAGAGTGTGAAGAAGTACTACAGTGTGTGAAGAAGTACTACAGAGTGTGAAGAAGTACTACAGTGTGTGAAGAAGTACTACAGTGTGTGAAGAAGTACTACAGTGTGTGAAGAAGTACTACAGTGTGTGAAGAAGTACTACAGAGTGTGAAGAAGTACTACAGTGTGTGAAGAAGTACTACAGTGAGTGAAGAAGTACTACAGTGTGTGAAGAAGTACTACAGAGTGTGAAGAAGTACTACAGTGTGTGAAGAAGTACTACAGTGAGTGAAGAAGTACTACAGTGTGTGAAGAAGTACTACAGAGTGTGAAGAAGTACTACAGTGTGTGAAGAAGTACTACAGTGTGTGAAGAAGTACTACAGAGTGTGAAGAAGTACTACAGTGTGTGAAGAAGTACTACAGTGTGTGAAGAAGTACTACAGAGTGTGAAGAAGTACTACAGAGTGTGAAGAAGTACTACAGTGTGTGAAGAAGTACTACAGTGTGTGAAGAAGTACTACAGTGTGTGAAGAAGTACTACAGAGTGTGAAGAAGTACTACAGTGTGTGAAGAAGTACTACAGAGTGTGAAGAAGTACTACAGAGTGTGAAGAAGTACTACAGAGTGTGAAGAAGTACTACAGAGTGTGAAGAAGTACTACAGTGTGTGAAGAAGTACTACAGTGTGTGAAGAAGTACTACAGAGTGTGAAGAAGTACTACAGTGTGTGAAGAAGTACTACAGAGTGTGAAGAAGTACTACAGTGTGTGAAGAAGTACTACAGAGTGTGAAGAAGTACTACAGAGTGTGAAGAAGTACTACAGTGTGTGAAGAAGTACTACAGTGTGTGAAGAAGTACTACAGAGTGTGAAGAAGTACTACAGTGTGTGAAGAAGTACTACAGTGTGTGAAGAAGTACTACAGAGTGTGAAGAAGTACTACAGTGTGTGAAGAAGTACTACAGAGTGTGAAGAAGTACTACAGAGTGTGAAGAAGTACTACAGTGAGTGAAGAAGTACTACAGAGTGTGAAGAAGTACTACAGTGTGTGAAGAAGTACTACAGAGTGTGAAGAAGTACTACAGTGTGTGAAGAAGTACTACAGTGTGTGAAGAAGTACTACAGTGTGTGAAGAAGTACTACAGAGTGTGAAGAAGTACTACAGTGTGTGAAGAAGTACTACAGAGTGTGAAGAAGTACTACAGTGTGTGAAGAAGTACTACAGAGTGTGAAGAAGTACTACAGAGTGTGAAGAAGTACTACAGAGTGTGAAGAAGTACTACAGTGTGTGAAGAAGTACTACAATGTGTGAAGAAGTACTACAGAGTGTGAAGAAGTACTACAGAGTGTGAAGAAGTACTACAGTGTGTGAAGAAGTACTACAGAGTGTGAAGAAGTACTACAGTGTGTGAAGAAGTACTACAGTGTATGAAGAAGTACTACAGAGTGTGAAGAAGTACTACAGTGAGTGAAGAAGTACTACAGTGTGTGAAGAAGTACTACAGAGTGTGAAGAAGTACTACAGAGTGTGAAGAAGTACTACAGTGTGTGAAGAAGTACTACAGTGTGTGAAGAAGTACTACAGTGTGTGAAGAAGTACTACAGAGTGTGAAGAATTACTACAGTGTGTGAAGAAGTACTACAGAGTGTGAAGAAGTACTACAGAGTGTGAAGAAGTACTACAGAGTGTGAAGAAGTACTACAGAGTGTGAAGAAGTACTACAGTGTGTGAAGAAGTACTACAGTGTGTGAAGAAGTACTACAGTGTGTGAAGAAGTACTACAGAGTGTGAAGAAGTACTACAGTGTGTGAAGAAGTACTACAGAGTGTGAAGAAGTACTACAGTGTGTGAAGAAGTACTACAGAGTGTGAAGAAGTACTACAGAGTGTGAAGAAGTACTACAGAGTGTGAAGAAGTACTACAGTGTGTGAAGAAGTACTACAGTGTGTGAAGAAGTACTACAGAGTGTGAAGAAGTACTACAGTGTGTGAAGAAGTACTACAGAGTGTGAAGAAGTACTACAGTGTGTGAAGAAGTACTACAGAGTGTGAAGAAGTACTACAGTGTGTGAAGAAGTACTACAGAGTGTGAAGAAGTACTACAGT
>NW_027315768.1:30269919-30288927 GCF_026437365.1 Eucyclogobius newberryi
TCCTAGTTTAGTCCTGGTCTAGTCCAGGTTTAGTCCTGGTCTAGTCCAGGTTTACTCCAGGTTTAGTCCTAGTTTAGTCCTGGTTTACTCCAGGTTTAGTCCTAGTTTAGTCCTGGTCTAGTCCAGGTTTAGTCCTGGTCTAGTCCAGGTTTACTCCAGGTTTAATCCAGGTTTACTCCAGGTTTAGTCCTAGTTTAGTCCTGGTTTACTCCAGGTTTAGTCCTAGTTTAGTCCTGGTCTAGTCCAGGTTTAGTCCTGGTCTAGTCCAGGTTTACTCCAGGTTTAATCCAGGTTTACTCCAGGTTTTGTCCTAGTTTAGTCCTGGTTTACTCCAGGTTTAGTCCTAGTTTAGTCCAGGTTTAGTCCTGGTCTAGTCCAGGTTTAGTCCTGGTCTAGTCCAGGTTTAGTCCTGGTTTACTCCAGGTTTAGTCCTAGTTTAGTCCTGGTTTACTCCAGGTTTAGTCCTAGTTTAGTCCTGGTCTAGTCCAGGTTTAGTCCTGGTCTAGTCCAGGTTTAGTCCTGGTTTACTCCAGGTTTAGTCCTAGTTTAGTCCAGGTTTAGTCCTGGTCTAGTCCAGGTTTAGTCCTGGTCTAGTCCAGGTTTAGTCCTGGTTTACTCCAGGTTTAGTCCTAGTTTAGTTCTGGTCTAGTCCAGGTTTAGTCCTGGTCTAGTCCAGGTTTAGTCCTGGTTTACTCCAGGTTTAGTCCTAGTTTAGTCCAGGTTTAGTCCTGGTCTAGTCCAGGTTTAGTCCTGGTCTAGTCCAGGTTTACTCCAGGTTTAGTCCTGGTCTAGTCCAGGTTTACTCCAGGTTTAGTCCTGGTCTAGTCCAGGTTTAGTCCTGGTTTACTCCAGGTTTAGTCCTAGTTTAGTCCAGGTTTAGTCCTGGTCTAGTCCAGGTTTAGTCCTGGTCTAGTCCAGGTTTACTCCAGGTTTAGTCCTGGTCTAGTCCAGGTTTACTCCAGGTTTAGTCCTGGTCTAGTCCAGGTTTAGTCCTGGTCTAGTCCAGGTTTACTCCAGGTTTAGTCCTGGTCTAGTCCAGGTTTACTCCAGGTTTAGTCCAGGTTTAGTCCTGGTGTAGTCAAAGTTAACCCCGGGTTTAGTCCTAGTTTAGTTCCTAATCAGACAACAAAAACAGCCTAAAAATAAGTAGAATGCTCTTTTATGTGGACGTGGTCCGGGCTCCTGGACATAAAGGTCTCAGAACCTCAGCTGACCTGTTTGTGCTCATCATTCTCATCATTCGATACAAATACAGTTTTTATTGCATCTCTTCCTATGAAAACATGTTACTCACCGTCTGGCTTCTGTACTAAACATTAACCTCCACCTGACTTTGGTCTGAGAGTCACATTCGTCCTTGATTTGGACTTTGATTCAGTCTTTGTGTCTACATTTAACGTCTGTTCACAAAGAGGAGCTTCTGGGAAACGCTCCGAGGACTTTGAGGACAAAAGGTTGTGTTTTACATTCGTTTGTTGCCGCTGCCAGTCGGCGATCAACGTCCAGATGCATTTCAGTCTGTATCTTGTCGCATTCTGCACTTTACAAAACATGTGGGCTAATGTTCCACATGAGCGGCTCCTGCGGGTTTTTAAAGGAGACGTTTATGAGCTTTTGCCATACTTTCCCTTCAGCATTAGCTAACTCACTGAGTCCTACATGTTGGAGTAATCCGGAATGATCTGAACAACACGCCCACCCTCCTGCAGTTATTTGTGATTCTTTGAAAAAATCTTGCTTTGTGTCATAGAGAACTGTTCAAATATGTTTAAAATCAACATGAACAAAATGTAGAATTGTGGTTTAGATTATTTAGTTTAGTTTATTTGCCATTTGTAGCTTGAAAACCACAGATAGACATGTTATTTATTGATGTTGTCTGCACTGAACTAGAGCAAACAATCATTTTAGCAAAGACGTTTATAATTCGATATATTGTGACAGTCCTCAATATTATTGGGAATATTTTTAAAGATTTTTTTGGTTATTATCACACCCCTAATGCTTAGATGCTCAAAAGTCTGCGCGTATATTCAGGAACCTCAACATCATTCGGTTTATCTGTGATGGTGCTTTACCCGTCACAATAGAAAACAGTAATTGTTAGAGGTTGAATGGACGATTTTTTTGAGTCTTATTTCCTCGTGGCGTGGACGGCCGATTAGTCCTGCCACGTATCAATCATAAAACGCACCTATCGCTCACCTGCAGCCGCGTTTCCGCGTGTTTAAGCGCATTGATCTATCATAATATAGTTCCCTCAGTGTACGGGACAAAATGAAGACGGAGAAAGACAGTTCGAGCTGACGCAGAAGTGGACAGAAATCTACGGGAGACGAGAGATGCGATGCGATCCGTCGCGCTAATAAACAAACGCACGTGTGTGTTGTATCAGTCCACACGGGGGAGTGGCATGTGCACTTCCACCTGCGTTCTCAAATCACTGAAAAATCGTCCATTGCGCCTTTAAGTTAAATCCAAGAAAATAAAATTTCAATGCAAAGTGCTTTTTATGGGCATTTGTGTCATATCACTTTGTATTTTACAGTTTACTTATTTTAAAGTAGTGCGCAATAGACGGGGTGATTTCAACATTCACAGCAATCTGGTGATGTACTTTTTCCCCCCGTCACATTAACTTTAATTGATCATTCTGAAAGTTTAAATCAATGGAGCTGGTCACACACTTGAGGAATTGCAATCTATGAATAGGATTCCACTGTTGTTTGGTCATCAATCTTTTCTCATTTCGTCAGTTCTCACAATAATTAAACCGCTAACATCCGACGTGTCTCCGCATAATGAAGGACCGAGGCGAACTTGACTCATTTCAGGCTATAAAAAATATACATTGACCTTATAACATCTTCTAATTGCTTCCATATAGAACATTTAAAGCGTGATACTTCGGTCTTAAGTGTTCCCACGTGCCAGAAAAAGCAGCTGTTTTGCACTTTTGGCGTTTTAACTCACATTTTTCTCTGTTATTTCACCGTTTAACTTCTTTAACACTAAACTCTGGCACAGGCTGCGGCTATTATGCTGTATTCTCGTAATAATAAGAGTTTCCATACAGCCATTCATCGTGCATTCTCCCACCAGAGCAGTGACTGTGTGTTTCCTGATACAGAGGAACACGAGCCTCTGTAAACAGCGTAATTACAGTCTTCCTTTTGGGTGGGAGACCTTTAAATGGGTTTTATCACGAGAGCGACTCATGTTTGTGGATGTGATTAGGACCGGGTCAAGTATTCAGGGGTAAAAGTACTTCGAAAATCATATTATTCACGAAGCAGCGTCACAAAAATGTCTGTACAGCCTCTAACACTAGGTTGATACTATATTATGGCGATTAGGTATTATTTATTGTCCCTGGCTGTTCTGTTAATAGAATTTTAATCGAAATTGAGCTGAAATAATTTCTAATAGTCCATGATCAGCTTTGGGATTCTAAATAAAGCCAGTTCTGATGGTAAAAGCGTGTGTTTTTGGAGCAGAGTTCAGACTTTGGGTGACTAAATACGAGTAATAAAGTCAAGATTGTTCGGTTAGTGGATAATCGCGATCATTCAGGTCATAAAGTAATCTTAAGAACTAAAAACTAATAATCGTGACCATTTTAGAAGCAAAAAATCATTTCTATTCAATCTGGACCCCAAAAAGTACAGCCAACTGTATTGTGATTTGTTATGTGGCCGTTTATATCACAATAACTTTCATTTCATAAAGCTGGTCACATGGTATTGGAACAGGCATGTTTTAGAATTAAATAAAGTTAAGGATTGTTATGGGCCAGTAATCGTGAATAATCTTTATATCGTGATGTTTCCTCTCACAATAATCGTAACACGATCATTTTACATCGTGACATCCTTAAATATGACGAATATGATACATTTTAAATACAAATAAAGGTTGAACTATGGTAACTGAAGGATTCTAGAAAGAGAACAGTGTATTATTTATGACATTTTGATTGAATAAAGTGGTTGTCTTTGTAATAGAAGGTGTTTTAGTCTGTGTTTTAGAGTCTGTATAGTCCAGATAACGATTACAATGATCAAAACACGATTAAAATTATTAGTATAATCACGATCATGGTCAATTAATCGTTGCAGTCCTTCAAACATATAGCGTTTGTGTTCAGGAAATTAATATAAAATGCAATGTTATCTGTTTTTAATGAGACAAAACTATGATAATACAAAATGTGAGGGAAAACTGTTATGATTATTATTATTATGTTGTCGCCCAGAGCCGTCCCCTCTGTCCTCTGTCCTCTGTCCCCTCTGTCCTCTGTCCTCTGTCCTCTGTCCCCTCTGTCCTCTGTCCTCTGTCCTCTGCGTTTGACCTGATCACTCATTTCCTCCGGCGTAAACTGTCAGGAGCAGAGCAGCAGCAGGAACTCGTCTAAACATCTTTAACTCGGCTCGATCGGAAACTTTTGTGCACAATATTTTGAGGCGGATGGAGAAAACATGGAAAACCCCCCCAACCAACCTCCACCCGGAAGAGCCTCACCCGGAAGAGCCTCACACAGAAGAGCCTCACACGGAAGAGCCTCACACGGAAGAGCCTCACACGGAAGAGCCTCACACAGAAGAGCCTCACACAGAAGAGCCTCACACGGAAGAGCCTCACACGGAAGAGCCTCACACGGAAGAGCCTCACACGGAAGAGCCTCACACGGAAGAGCCTCACACGGAAGAGCCTCACACGGAAGAGCCTCACACGGAAGAGCCTCACACGGAAGAGCCTCACACGGAAGAGCCTCACACGGAAGAGCCTCACACGGAAGAGCCTCACACGGAAGAGCCTCACACGGAAGAGCCTCACACAGAAGAGCCTCACACGGAAGAGCCTCACACGGGACCTTCTGTCGATCCATTCAGCCACAACGACACCAACTTCAGACAATACTGCAGTTTTTTACACCTTTTCTTCTCAAATTACAGCATTATTATTAATATTGTTAGTTTATTTGAACTGGGTCATTGCACATTCATCTACATGTGTGTAAACGTGCCAGTGTCAGCTGTAGTTTAGCTCGTTCCCAACTGTCGTCCCAGGCAATATACAAAACAGACATGTAAATTACATACAGTTCAATTAGGATTACCGTATGTTCTGGACTATAAGTTGCACCTTTTTTCATAGTTTTGGCAAGGGTGCGACTTATACTTATATTTATACTTATATACTTATACTCCGGAGCGACTTATATGTGATATTATTTGTTATTTTCACACTTGCAACCGCATTTCATACTCCAGTGCGACTTATATATGTTTTTTTCTTCTCTATTATACAATTTTTGGCTGGTGCAACTTATACTCCGGTGCAACTTATAGTCCCAAAAATACGTCGTATAAAAATATAAAAGAAGTCCATGTAGAAACAGATTACTGGGTGAAACATGTACAGAAATAAAGAGTACACAATACACAACAATAACATGGACACGCAAAAGAGACACATGAGGCAGCAGCAACACAACAGCAGCATTTTAACTACAGTCACAGGTTAAATTCTCAAGTAATCATGATTTTCAACATATGTTTAAAGGTTCTGTGTGTATTAGCGTTGCGTGCGTGCGATGTGGTATTTGTACTGAAGAAGCAGATTGACCAAAAGCACTTTTTTTCACGGGGACGACGAGAGTATTTGAGCTCTGAACAGATCTGGTGTGTCTGAAAGTGGTGCATCCCAAATCAAATTATCATAGTTTTGGCTCATTAAAAACAGATAACGTTGCAGCAGCAGCAGCAGCAGCAGCAGCAGCAGCAGCATCATCCTCTGGGCCTCCGGGGGTTTAAAACACACATTTCTCCCGATCACATCCGGCCTCAGCCTCCGCACGCCCGAGTGAGTCAGAGGCAGACGCACAGAAACACCGGTGCAGAGATGGAAACGTCGCGGGTCAGAAATAGATAGTAGCGTCGTCGTTGTTTTTAGAATTAAACACGATGCGCGATGGCGGCGATATTACACGTCGTTCCCGCTGCAAAGTGCCTGCAGCTTTAAGCCGGAGAAGACTTCACGACGCGCTTCTAAGAATAGACGACTTTGATCCGTCGGCGTAACAGAAAAATAAAAAAAAAGACCTTCTGAGATTTGAAAAGGCGTCTTTTTGTGTGACTCACGACCGGATTACAGCGCCGTCACCGCGGGAAACATAGAGAATACTGCGGCGTAGCATTCACCGCGTGCCAGGCGAGGATCATGTGTTTCAAATGGAGGCGGAGGTCGATTAATCTCATTTACTTGTTATTATGTGTGAACTTCAATAAGAACAACTTTATATTAACTGTACTGCAATGACTCAGTGTTCAAATCCAGGCTCAGTTTCGCTGTGCATTTCACTCAAAGCAATTTCATCTGCTCTTTTCTTCTTTTATAATGATTAATTGTGCTTTTGTTTGTTTGTATTGTGATTTTAGAGCATATTTTCCTGTTGTTCCTGTTGTTGTCTAAAGTACTTAGAATTCCTCTGTGTACAAACTGTGCCCTGCAAATAACCTTGCCAACATTAATTTGTTTTTTTTAGGCTTTATTAGACCGGACAGACCCAAACACCACTGTACATCATGACTTATTGTGTATTATAAACTAGCACTGTTCAAATAGTTCTATTGTTACAGTAGCATTTGTACATTTAAGTGTTTTCAGGGCCTTGAAGGTGGATACAGTGATGCAAATACACTGTGACACAAAAAACGAATGATAACAATAATAATCTATGTGAGTAATGTTAAAGAAGCACTTTTATCTTTATGGAGGAGCTATTGCTTTGTCTGGAATGTGAAGGGAACGTAATGAATTGGTTTGTTTTGAGTCTCAAGTCATATATCTAAAATTCAGAAAAAGGTTTATTATACATTATATATATTTTTTAATAGTATAATTTATACTTCTAAAATTGTATAGGATAATTTAGAAATGTATGTTAGTTGTTTCCTGTTTTAAATTGTATTATTTTTTAATCTTTTTCATGTTTTAGTTTGACCTTTGTCCTTCCATATGCACCAAACCACAGTCGAAACCACACATTTTACACATTTGACACATTTGACACATTTGACCCGGTTTGTTGACGACTGAAGTATTTCTGCTCAGATGGAATACTTCAAACAAAGAGCCGATGAAAACAGAGACATTTTTGCTCATGACCTGGTTTTTTTTGCTTGTTGTGGTGATTTTGTCTTGGTTTGGTGTTTTGGCTCTGAGTCGGGGGTTGGGCCCACGTCAACTCATTTTGGGGCAAGAAATGATTTGTGCAACATGGACGGATCACACGAGCGAAAAAGAAAGAATTAGAGCAGGTTTTTCAGCTCACGAGCGACTTTAGTTTCAACATTTACAAATCTCTCTCTTCTTTAGTTTAGTCCTGGTTTAGTCCAAGTTTTCAAAATAAAGCTGATAAACATGAATCCTTCATTACACCGTCCACATTTACTCAGTGTGTTGTCCTGGATTTATGCAGTTATCTGTGTTTTGTTGATATGTTTCTAAAAGTCGCTGAGTAGACTTTGTTTCATTTATCCTGGTTTGATTCTCTTTTAGTCCTGGTGCTGGATTAATCCTGGATTAATCCTGGTTTATTCTTGGATTATGTGTTTTTATACTTCCTATTTCTCTTAGAAACAAATCGATGCAATCCCGCATTGATCCACGAACATCTGTTTTTAAAATTGAGACCTTTTGACTGACATCCGGAAGTTATTTTTAATCTGAAGTATTTAGTATTTACACTGCCCTGAGCCAGATTATTCCCCATCCAAGGGCAAGATTTATCTCCCTCCAGCAGAAGATCCTCTCAGACCAGTAACTTCAGACTGAACATGGCATCTGGATGGTTTAGTCCTGGTCTAGTCTTGGTTTAGTCTTTAGTCCTGGTTTATGTTCGCTTCTACACTTTCTGTTTGACTGTTTCCCTGATATTATAGGATAAATTCTTCCCTTGTTTGTCTTGTTCTTCTAAAGTAAACTGTGATAACTCGTAACGTTGCGTAACCGGACCCTCTGACCCTCTCTGACCCTCTCTTCCTTTGACCCTCTGACCCTCTGACCCCCCTCAGACCCCCTTTGACCCTCTGACCCTCTGACCCTCTCTTCCTCTGACCCCCTCTGACCCTCTCTGCCCCCCTCAGACCCCCTCTGACCCTCTCTGACCCTCTGACCTCTGACCCGCTCATGTTGGAGCTGACACTGTGAGCGATGACAAAAGGACGGACATGACTCTGACCTGAGACCTGACATCATTATAACAACAATATTCTCACCAAAGCAAACAGCTCATTTGAACATAATTCATATCCCAAAAACAACAAACACAAACGTCATAGCAACACATTCCATGTGACCTAAATACGACTTTGGCTTACTTACAACAACGATTCCCAAAAGAAGGGTCCGGCCCCAAAGTGGGTCAGGAGGAGCCGCACGGGGAATACAGCTTCAACTTTTGGCGTGTAAATAACTATATATTATAGAGTTAAGCCTAAACATAAACAGGAAATACTAATAACACGTTCTAAACCGGGAGAAGATCATGGTGAGGGACATGCGATGGTCTGCAGCGTGGAAAACAGAGCAAAGACACTATTTCTGCAGCGTTAAAGTCATTTCCTTGAGTATTTGGCACTTTTCCGATACAAGAAACGGCCTTTTCAAAAATCAAACCAAATCGTGAACAAAATGAGGAGAAACTTTAACGTTTGGCGGGTAAAGCACAATCCCACAATGCATCACCGACATTTCCGTTACATCTTTAGCTCTGAGCTCCAATGACAGAAGGATAACAGTGGAATCAGGTCGTTATTCAGCACATTTAGCAAAGTCGCTCCATTCGCAGACCACAAAAAGCCTGAGAAATATGATGGGAACTCCTCATCTATTATCCAGATCTTGAACTGCACGCTTCATGTTGAGCAGTACATTACACAGAGGATTATCATACTCATTAGTCACGACAAAAACGCCTTTTTGAACTCACGTAAACTCCATAAGAATCAAAACTCTTCATATATTTAGTGTCAGTTGTGGCGCTGGGACAGGACGTTACACTGCAGAGTTATGGAGGCATTTTAAACTATGAAAATGACTTTATGTAACGAGCAAGAGCATAACTTGAGAATTAATTGTGAATAATTGAGTGATTTAGTGACAGGATGCTGAGTAACCACATTAAAATCTGTTACAATCAGAGCATCAGTTGAATTGTATTGCAAAGTTTAAAAAAACGTGACAGGATTACAACTCTTTTATGTTTCGTTGCATCATTTGTTGTACATTTATTTATCACTGATTAGAGAAGGAAAAATCACACATAAACTCGTCACAAAAGCTGTGTTTTCGATACTTCACACTAGTATTACGCAGTTTAAATTGTGTGATAATATACAGAATACAGCCAAATTAGTATTCTGAATGTGTATTTTTAGGCCCAGCACTCCTTTACAGGTCAAATATAATTAACTTTAAGAATGTTAGAGTGCTGCTGGATACTGTGGCTCATACGTGTCTGAAGCGTTTAAAGCTTCACCGGTTTATACTATTAAAATCATACTTTACAACAATCATATTTAGATATATTTAGATATTTGATATAAATGAAACCACTGTCACACACACAATTTCATAAATCTAGAGATTTATTCACTTAAATCTAGACAAAAACATCTGACTTCACATGTTTTAAGATTTTTCTACTCAATAAACGCTAAATAAGTAAGATTATTACTACCGTATTTTCCGAGTATACCGAGTATAAGTCGCACCAGCCAAAAAATTCATAATAGAGAAGAAAAAACATATATAAGTCGCACTGGAGTATGAAATGCGGTTGCAAGTGTGAAATAACAACTAAGAAAGTATATAAATATAAATACAAGTATAAGTCGCACCCCGGCCAAAACTATGAAAAAAGGTGCGACTTATAGTCCAGAAAATACGGTATATAAGTATAATTAAGCTTATTTCAAGAACTCTTTATATGTCAAATTTACTTGCTGCACTGGCAAATAATCCCACGTGTTTCAAGGACATTTCTGTCTAAAACAAGTGTATTTTTCTCGTTTAAGAAGTTGTTTTTGACCTTTATGACCTTTGCTTAGATCAAAGCGTCAGAGCGTTGACTTTTCCCTCTTTTCTCCGCCGCAGAATAACTCTTTTCACATCGTCTCTTAAACATGCAGATTTGAGGCGCTTTTTTCGCCGCTTTCATCCCCAAATAGACCTTGGTTTGGGTGTATTTTTAGCGCGGCTCTATTTTCTCCGCGCCCTTGATGTTTTGCGCAGGTTTTTGGCTGGTTCCATTCTGTCTCCGCTTCTCTCATCTCCCTCGTTTCTACAGACGCCAGGTTCAACGCTTGATGAGTTCTTGGGTTTCTTTTTTTCACACATTTGTCTCACTTTGCGTTATATTTGCTGGAGAGGATGAGTCAGAGGAGCGGCGTGTGTGCGCTTTTCGCGGCTCCGCTCGTGTTAGCATGTTAGCGCTTTAATTAGCTCGCGGCCTGTAGCGACACATCTCGTTTCTGCTCTTTGCATTTGACTTGTCGGGTTCTTTTGAAGATGTTTGAGCGTAGAACAAACTGAGCAGGAGGAACAGGTGAGGAAGACAAACAGCGTAAATAAATAAACGTGACTAAATTACATATATTAACACTTAGACTGTATCATGTACTCTTGGACGTTTGCGACTTTGTGATTAGTTCTTGCTCTGCTGCGTTTTGAGCGTCTTGTTGCTGTAAATGTGTTTTTCACTACAGTTTTTGAAAGGACAGATTACTTTTTTATTTGTTCCAGTTTCATAAAAAAATGAATAAAATAAAAATAAATAAAAGCACAGACCATGACACAGAGAGAGAATAAAACGGACGACTTAAAAACAAACAAACAAAACTATTCATGGCTTAAATTTTCCCGCGTTTATGTCTCGTTAATCCAAAAGTCTGTTAAATAAGTACATTTTCAACTTTTACAAATGTCAGGTTCGTGTCTTGTGTGTATTGTTCATAATGGTTTGCTCCAGAAGTATCCATTTAATGTGTCCATGGCAGGAGTTTTGAGAATCAGACAAAACGACAGTATTTTAGCACTTGTTTTTCAAATAGAACGTTTAATATAAATGAAATCTATTCTTATTATTATCACTATTTTGGCTTTCATTGTAGGGAAAAAACAAAAAAACAAAACTAGGCAACAACCAATGCCACAGATAGAGATGTCACCATTTTAGTGACACCATTATTGTGACAAAAACATCGCAATTTAACAATTATTCACGATTATTACAGAGACTGTGTGAAATATTGTACAACACATGACCATTTCTCATGTTTGTCATCAGCTTTATGAACTTTCTGAATTACAAAATAAAGTAATTGTGACAAAAACAGCCTGTTAAAAAGTTATTTAGATGTTTTCCTATAGATTGAGTCACTTAATTTTGCTTTTAAAATAGTAGAATTATTAGATTTCAGTTCTTATGATTATATTCTGACCTAAACAATCATCATTATCGACTATAATCTCGACTTCCCCCGCCACAGACGCCCTGGGACAGACACATGGCTGACGTTCTGTGGCTTCTCCAAACATACACTCCAAAAATGTGAACGTTTTCTTCTTTTTACGTCACACGTTTACGTTTACATGTCAGTTTTAAAGAGGATAAATGACGAGTTGTAACGACCTTCTTGAAGCTGCTGAGAATGACACACTGACAAAACAACATGTCAAGAACGTAATGACTTCTGCTACTTTAATGTCTTTAAAAATAATCCTGTTTATGAATCATCAGTGACCCATTCGTACGAGCAAACGGACAAACATTAAATTAATTCCACCACAAACCTAAAACTACAATTTGTTTTCAAGCAGATGGACTAAGAATTAGTTTAAAAAGAACATTGAAAAGTGTCGTGGAAGAGTGAAAAGTAAAAGTATCACGTTGAACCTGTTTGAAAATGTACTTTAAACTCTTTTTAATCAGACTTTTAGATATATAAATACATGGTTTACACGTACTTTTTCTGTATAAATAGTAACTGTTATTTCCTCTGTCAGACCGGTTGTGATCTAGAGTTTAACAAGACCAAATGAATCTTTTTGGATGTGTAAATAGTTGTTTTTGAGTGAACTCTTGAGCTTTTTGCCAGTTTGACGCTTCTTTCATTCTCAAACTAAAAAACAAAACCACAGCTCAAACCGGGATTAAACTGAACTAAAACAGGACCAACCATAAAACTTATATTCTCTATGTTTCCATTGCAGTCAGAAAGCAACAAAGCACAAAAGTAAAAGTAAAAGTACTGTGAGTTACATTTTTAGGTGTCTGTAGTTTACTCATTTAGTCGTTTTTACGCTTGATTTTTAACTCTTATGTGTAGTTTTTACCCCACCACGTTTTTGAACTGAACTGAAGTACTTTTCATTTGTTTTGAGGAGTTATTTTTACTTCACAATGACATTCTCACAAAACGTTTCCAGTTCATAAATTAAGGAGAAAAATTAAGAAACTGATTGGAATTGATCTTTTCTTGACCAGAAATCTGCACAATTCTTGACCAAAATCACTACATTTAACAAGCGAAACCGTTCTCAAAATCAGCTTGAAATACTTTTACTTTTCACCCTTAAAACAGCAGTTTCTTTCCCTCATGAACACTTCTCCAACACTTTCATTTAATTACTCACGTTCTGCACTGCATCCGTAAACTCAACTGTACATTTTGTGTACATTGTAAGCCTATTTTTATTTTTCATCCTATAGCACAGGGGTCCCCAACCACCGGGCCGCGGGCCATCTGCTCCCGGGCCCCAGAGGCAAATGTATTATATTTGCTTTAAAGGCAGTTTCTAAGACCCAATATTATTTGTGTTGAAATGAAATCATGAAAATATAAACAACAAACATAAGTAATAAGGCATTCTAAACGTTATAGAAGGGTTTGTACACATTATACACTGTTGTTACTGGCTCCTCCCCCTTTATATATGTTGTTTTATCATTGTTCATAGTTTTATGTTGCACCGAATCACCAAAACAAGTTCCTGTGTTTGTGAATTATGTTAATTGACAGTAAAACTTTTCTGATTCTGATTTTGATTTTGATTATCAGACGGGAAATGAAAGTGTGAAACGGGGGATGAGAGAGAAAGGAGGACATGCAGTAAATAGTTATACTTTTACTTTTATATTTCTTTATTCCTGGTGTCTGTACTTTTACTTAAAGTCTGTACGACAGGTTGAACTACACATTTCACCAAAACACTAGATAACTCCCTCACTGTTACCCGGCAACCACACAGTAAACAAAAGCCCAAATCCAGATAAATTACACGACAGTTATGATTTGACGAATAACAATCACTGATGACACCTTTATTCTGCTAAATCATTGTTCAAACCAGTTCGAAAAATGTGTCATCGCATTGAAATTGTCCCTGAATTTTCGACGTGAAATGTCGCTCATTGATGACATCACAGAGGGATCCGGCTCCACTCCCATTACATCACTTTCTACATTTCATTTTCCCATTTTTTCCTTCACAAACTGCCACTCGACTGATGCAAAACTACGATCAACACTCAGCGCGGGCACCAACCCACCGAACAAAGTGATGATCAGTAAAAGCCGAGCGCCGGTCACGTGCACTTTAAGCCTCAAACGTGAGAACATCTCAGTTAGACCTTTTCTTTTGCGCTGATGGCCCCCGCGCTCCTCTGGACCCTCTGTTTACGCAGCCTTGGGGCCGGCCCGGCCTTGTCTTGAGGCCACTGCCGCCCTCTTTATCGGGCCGCACAATGACCTGGTGTAACGCCCCGATCGCCTCCCGTCTGCTCCACTGCGTCCACTCTCCTCCGCGCTCCCCCCACAGCTCTCTTTACTCCACGCTGCTTATAGGTCACGGCGGCCATCTTGGATCCTCCCGTCACGCGTCGGCTCCGCGTCCGCGAGGAGATTGATGCCCCGGCGCGACGGAAGTGCGAGTTTAAAAGGTTGGGTTGGTTGTGGATACACTGCTGGTGGTATCACCGTATTTTCCGGAGTATAAGTCGCACTGGAGTATAAGTCGCACCGGTGTATAAGTCGCACCAGCCAAAAAATGCATAATAGAGAAGAAAAAAACATATATAAGTTGCACTGGAGTATGAAATGCGGTTGCAAGTGTGAAAATAACAAATAATATCACATATAAGTCGCTCCGGAATTAAGTATATATAAGTATAAGTATAAATATAAGTATATATAGTTGCACCCTGGCCAAAGCTATGAAAAAAGGTGCGGAAAATACGAGTATACTGATAACTATATAAATAGAAACTAAATTGAGTGTGAGGCAGAAGTTGGTAGAGTAACTAAAATTGTACTTAAGTAAGAGTAACGTGAGCTCAAAATATGCTTTACTCAAGTAGAAGTACATAGTAGTGGTGCAAGAAATTACAAAAATGTAATAAATGATGAAGTATTAAGGGATTAAACCCACCTACTGAAGAAAAGAGTAAAACGTGTTTGGTGAAAGTACTGCTCAAGTACTGCTGTGGCTTATTAACATCTTATTTATTATTGGAAGTTAATGCAATTTAAAAGACAAAGCAATATATAATGCGGAAAATATGGTATTTTCAAAGGACAGACACAAAAATAAGAAAAACAATTTTATATCTAAGGGAGCGGTGCAAAAAACGTAAAGCTTTAATCACTTGTAGATTCACTCACAGCAGAAAGAGGAACCAACACTTTGACTCAATTAAGAGTATCATTACATCACACTAAAAGCAATTTTTTCAACTGCACACTTTTTATTTGGGTAGATTAAAAAAAAAAAACTTTTACTTTCATATTTATTTAGCCCCGGTGTTTGTACTTTTACTTAATGTTGGTGTGAGTTTAAACTACACATTTCACCAAAATACTAGACAACTCCACAACTGTTACCTAGCAACCACACTGTATTTAAAGTTTTTATCACTTATAGATTCACTCACAGCAGAAAGAGGAAACAAAACTTTTACTCAATTAAAAGTACTATTACTTCAAACAAATATTACTCAAGTAGGAGTAAAAGTGTCTTGAAACTACCAACTAAAAGTGCATTATTTTATTGTTTTAAGTATGTGTAACTGAGTAAATGTAACTGAGCACTAACACATTTGTGCATCTGTGACCCACAACTGACCCTCGTGAAACGCGCTGGATTTATACTGTTATTTACACCCGGGAGCAGTTTAAATACCTCTATATCCACTCGCCGACAGAAATCACTGTCAATTTGCACCATTGGCCTCCACAGCCACAGACGATCACGCTTCTACCCCCAACACACGCCTTGATCAAGGGCACGACAGCAAACACGCACTGAACTGTATCAAAAAGTGACAGAAAAAGGCGTCACATTCAATAGGAAAAACCATGAGGAGACATAGTAAACACATGCATATCCTGCTACAAATATATATATATACTGCATGTACAAGGCCCTGACCAATACTTAAAGTCGTGTCATTTCAGAATCAGCAGCAGTTGTAAAAGAAATAAGGTGTATTTAACAGTTTAAACGTTTAAAATCAGCCTTGAAAGAGACTCCAATGAAGATAATGTGCGTTAAAGGAAAGATATATAATTATGAATGACACTTTCTTAAACTCTAAATGTGGGAAACAAAAACCTGAGAGTAAACGTGACGCTGAGGTGAAGAGAATGAGGCTCGAAGATACAACTTTTCACTCATTTAAAACTCTACCATTGTTTTCCATCATGAAAATAATAGTTAACTTGACCAAATTCAACCTCCTTTTGCTCGCGACTTCTTTATACTGTATTCTAAAGTTCTCTATGACAATATTCAGATGATAAACTTGAATGAGAGCGGAATAAATTGGATATTTTTGTGGGTTAAATTAAACTAATGATCTGTTTTAAAAGTCTCGATATGACGGTGGCATTAAAAAGTCATAGTATTTATTTATTGTTCACAAGAAACAATAAAATCAAATAAAATCATGCTTGGCTCATGAATAAGTGTTGCAAAAAAAGGTGAATGGACTTTAAAATTAAGCACAAATGTCAGCTTCAATAAGTCAGTAAATAGAATGTTCTTCTTTGTTATTTTAACACATTTTTGAGTCTATTTTGTTGATTTTGTTGAGCTTAAAAGTGTTGGATTTAAATGTAAAGTTAAATAAACTATGGGAAAATGGTTAGTTAATGCAGTTGTGCCTTAAAGATAAAAGTCTGGTGGAGAGTCTGCCACCTTCTTGTTTCTACGGCGACCAATGCGTTATTGTCTGGCCTGGACTGGAACGTTCCGCGGTACGGTATTAAATATACACAATGACAAGCAGGAGACATTACCAGGCCCACGTTACAGTCTAGATCAGTGGAGAGGCGAGCTGCTCACAGTGAGAATGTGTGTTTTTCTAGGTATTTTTATAGATTGTTTTCAAATGTTGTAAACATAAACAAACAAAAACAAACAGGAAAACACCAGAAAGAAGAAATTAAGTTAAAATACCGTATTTTCTGGACTATAAGTCGCACCAGCCAAAAAATGCATAATAGAGAAGAAAAAAACATATTTAAGTCGCACTGGAGTATGAAATGCTGTTGTAAGTGTGAAAATAACAAATAATATCACATATAAGTCACTCCGGAGTATAAGTATATAAGTATAAATATAAGTATAAGTATAAGTCGCACCCTGGCCAAAACTATGAAAAAAGGTGCAACTTATAGTCCGGAAAATACGGTAAATCCCCCCAAAAAACTCCACAATCAAGGAACAGATGAGGAGTGTTTGCGGAGTATTTGGGCGGTTGTTTGTCTCCCGGGTTTCTACGAGCTTTGTAATTACCTTGCGGTCCCGGTTTTATAGAAGCCACGGGCGCTAATGGAGGCAAAGAATCTGGGCCTGTAAAGAAACGGCGGTTAACTTCAAGTGCATTCGTTAAGGAAAAGTGTCTGACAAGTGGGATTGTTCTCTTTTCTTTTGAAAGGACTGAACTAAATCCAGTTGGTATGAAGTAAAAAGAACCACGAGAAAATATTCATGCCCCACCCTCAGTCGACGTACAGTTACTTTATTCAATATATAACTACATTAAACCAATCAGGACTCAAATTGATAGAATATGGGTGTAACCATTCAAAAGCCTGTATATAAAATTGGTAAAATCGCAATTATTGATTTGGTGACGAGCTAAATGGCATTGTCTAATTAAAACTGTTAACAATCATGTTAAAAAGAGACAGAAAAGCCAAGATTAATCTCCCAAACAATGGTATAAAGAGATATTTTTGGTCCTTTCACGTTTACAGCCACGTTTGAGCACGTTCCGGATGATTAAATGATGAGATATTGTCTGAATATTGTTATCAAGATTGTGATTCCCCTCCCCCCAATACACTGTTCACTAATAGAAGATACAATAATGACTTGTAGTGATGTGCACGGTTCAAATGCATAAAAAACTGGACATCAGAACAAAACCAGGAGAAAATCAGTTATGAACCAGGACTAATATGGAAACCTGGACTAACGCAACATACACAATGTGGATGAAAAAAACATCTTTATACAACCGTTAGGGCTGAAAATACTGCGATTTGGCTGTTAAGTACTGCAATATTGATATTATAGCTATATTTGAATACACATTTGGCACAAACAAGTGAGTAGAAGTCAAACTCTGTCAAAATAGCAACTAAAAACCAAGATAAAGTGTCCAATCACGCTTGCACCATCATCACATCACAACATTGAAACTGGACTGGGACTAAACCTGGACCTTATTCTGGACTTTAGATCAGGACTAACGCAGGACAGAACAGGGACATTTACTCTGACTCAAATCGAGCCCAAACCAGAACCAAAAGCAGCTCATGTTTCCAGACCAATTTAGACTGAAAATCACAAATAAAAACCACTCCTTTTCACACGTTTCCATTTCCAAACCAGTTCAAACTTGGCCAGATGCAGAACCTTGGTATATTTACTCCGACAATACTGCAATATCCACACACCGTGCAGCCCTAATACACAAATACACTCACATCACTGTGTTCCGTAGACTATGATTCACACTTTTACCTCAATGAACCCACTGACCTCCTTTTGGCAACGAGTCAAAACAGGTCCCAGGCCTCCAGCATCAGATTTCGTGGACACACAGCATCACATCCCGCGCATCCCCCTTTGGGCCTTGGCACGCCGCCCGTGTTTAATGCAAAAATAATAACGTGACCTAAACGCGTCTGACCCGGGCTGAACCACTTCTCTGACCGTGAGAGCGCGCTGTTGTGGCCCACTCCACTCTGCCCACGCGAGGAACCAAAACGGACAGCGGCCATGGATTATTCATGCTCCCCCCGCACACACTTCAACGCGGTGACTTGTTGATTTTTATTGTAAATTGAATTATTTTTTTTTATTTTCCCCACATCTTCCGTGCCATAAATGATAGATACAGAGCGGTGCGAGGAGAAGAACAACGTGCACTTTACCAAAAAACACACGGAGCCACCGCCGCGTCACGCGCAGAGGCGGCGGGTTCCACGGGCAAGATGGAGATGTTTGTTTGTTTGTTTACGCACATTTTTACGCACACACACAAAAAAAAAGGATAAATAAATAATAACGGCAGCAGTGTCCCACAATGCCGTGCCATTTTGTATTCTTTTATCAGCCTTACCTCACCGGGTTTGCAGCGCGTCTCCTCTTGTCCTCAGTCGCTATCCAGATGTGGAGGATGAGATGAAGAAGATGAAGAGGATGAAGAAGCAGAGCATGCCTTCTGTTTTTTTGTTTTTAAAAAAATATAAATTCACAAAACGAGAACGCGCTCCTCCGGGATCTGGGTCAGTGCCAGTCGGTCCATCGTAACGTATAGCGCGCCGCAAACACGGTTACGGTGTCGGTGCGGCGCAGCGCGTGTGTACGTGTGCGCACAGGTGAGCCGCGGCTCCTCATCCGGTCAGCGTCCGCGGCCCGGTCCGTGTT
>NW_027315768.1:30289027-30316527 GCF_026437365.1 Eucyclogobius newberryi
GATTGCACGTATTGCACATTTGTTGTTTTGATTGGTTAAAATGGCGGTGTGAGTGAACTCTGTTGGCGCGGGCGCTGCAGGGGTCGTACCGCACACTTGGCTTGGGGCGGGGGCTTCTTGACCGGGTTCCTCTGGGTCAAAGAGCCCCTGTAGGACGCGTTCCTCACAAACCTGTCGGCCTGGGCTGAAAATAATACATCCATGTTTTTTAATACACAGTTTACACTTTATTTGTGTTTTTTTACAGTCGTCCGCTCGCGTCCTCCGCTCTGGCACGCCCACTTCACGTCTTCTCACGTGGTATCGTGTAGTTCTGGTCATACTTAGGTACATAGGTCCTGTTGTGTTGAGCTGTGGGGTTTGACTTTCAAGACCTTAATCATTAATATCGTTTTGTTACAGAAACCATACGCGTGATGAATAAAGTCGGATATTTTGAACATAAAAATCCAGTATTTGTTAAATATAATCTTATGAAATTGAAAGACCTTCCCAATTATAAACCTATGATCATAATACTTTAAATAATGTTTAAAGCAAAATGAAATACTCTTCCAAAAGGTGTTCCAAAAATAATAATAAAAAACATAATAAAATGTAAAAAATATATAATTTAAGACACGAATGTACTTTTTCTTTGCCAAATGTAAAAAAATCTACTTAAACATAGATGTTGTTGATGACGTCTGTTCTTGGGGCTGAGTTATGGAATAATGTATAAGTAAAGTGATGAAAGCGTGTACCATGTTTTCCGGACTATAAGTCGCACTGGAGTATAAGTCGCACCAGCCAAAAAATGCATAATAGAGAAGAAAAAAACATATATAAGTCGCACTAGAGTATGAAATGCGGTTGCAAGTGTGAAAATAACAAATAATATCATATATAAGTCGCTCCGGAGTATAAGTATATAAGTATAAATATAAGTATAAGTCACACCCCGTCCAAAACTATGCGACTTATAGTCCGGAAAATACGTAATTCTTTTTTTGTATTTGAAAATAAATTGTCTCCATCAAAGACAGTTATTTAAATGTATAAATATGTCTATGTTATTAAGGTTAAAGATGTAACACTTATTCTGAGTTAAAACTGTGACTTGTAGAATGTAAATGACTTCATACTGGACGCACACTAGACTTTTGCTTATGCCTGTTTTTGGTTACTCAAAACTCGTATATCCGTGTGTGATGTGATATGGTGTGCCACAAGGTTCCGTACTGGGCCCAATGCTGTTCATACTGTAAATGCGTCCGTAAGGTAACAAAACCAGAGAATGTGGCATATAACAAAGCTATTTCATTGCTCCTGCCTGTAAAACGAACACTCAGACACAAATCAATGCTAAAACTACGAAATGAGAAACTTATTTGAACAAAAACTCCCCTAAACAGAACAAAATCGTGCCTTTTGAGTAGTTTGAGAATGGTTTGGTCTATATGAGAACTCTAATATAAGGACGTTTTTAATGATCAATGTGGTATTTGACTCTCTCTTTTCTCTCTTTCTTACAGAGAATAGAACTATATGATTAAAAAAGTGTCTTCTCATTACATAAAGCTGTATATTTTGCCGTGTATTCTACTCAAACATTGCCAGAATGGATGTAAACACATTTGGTTCACGATTACACACGCTGAGAGACGCATGTTCTCATATTCTAATGATGTTAAGATGTTTGGACTCGGGGGACGGCCTGGGAACAGCTCAGACAGTGCAGTGTTTCTTACTTGTGGGAAAGTTCTGGGACATCCTTCGAGCCTGGACCGGAATCGCAGACTAGAGGCAAAACAAAAGAGGAAAAAACATATTAAAAAGCACAAAATGTAGAAGTGCAGTGAAGGGAAAGAGACAACTAGAGAGATTCAATGTTGTATAGTTAATGTTTGATCAAATCAGCTGTTTAAAAATCCATATTTGTTTTAAAAGGCCTGGAATATACTATTTTTCATAAAACCCTGGACTAAAATAAGGCCCAAGTCAAACTGAAGCTGCTCCTGAACCCTTTGGAGTTGTTGGGTTTAGTTTTATAGAATGTCCTAGAACATGATGAGATATACTGTTTTTACACTGGCATTATGAGGATGTTCATTCGCTCATCTTCTCCCGCTTGTTGCCTTAAGGGGTCGAGGGGGGTAAAGGGGGGTCAAGGGGGGTCGAGGGTGACTGGAGCCTATCCCAGTGACTTTAGGCTTTATGATATCTATGAATATTTTGAAAGGTTTTATTGATTACCTTCCTCCTTTTCTCCACGGGCATCCCAGCCGCATTCAGGGCAGCGATCTTGTTTTCTATGTAGGAGACCTGGGAATAAAATGTCTGTTCGTTTTGAAAATGCACTTTAACTGTGGCTGTGCTTTATATATTCTAGTGTATTTTCTTACCTGACTCCGAGTGTTCTGCACATCGGCTGCTGCCTGAGCCACTTGGTCCTCGAGCTGGGACAGAAGAGCAGTGGAGCCTCTGAATCGAGACCTCTCCTCTGCAGACTTGTGGTCCAGGCTTTCCCATGACTGGTGTTTGCATGTGGATGTAGTGAAAGATAAATATGTCACATATGTGTGTCATTACAATATGTTAGAGATTAGATTGAAAATATAGATATGTAATTTTAGCAGATAAGTAGATATATTACCAGCAAAATACTCACTGAATCTTAATCATGGTCATTATCAATCGTGTAATGTAGTGTTATCAAGAAACCCAGTTTCTAATCAATACTTAATCTAGTACAGAAACTAATCTTCTTTGTTACCCAAGATCAGTTTCAGGGGAACTTAAAACAGTGCAAACAAATAGATACAGGACAGGCTATTTTTACAACGGTTTGAATCGCTCAGATGTTCCCAACAGGTGCCTCCAAAACTACACACTACTTACTTCTTCATTAAAAGTACAGTTTTTCTCAATCTCACTCAACTTTCTTCCAGAAGAAAGTCCTCAGGACGATTGTATAAACACTTTTGAGTCTCATTCCAAGCTAAGTGCAACTCTATTTGACATTAAGCAGAACAAAGGCAGCTGCTCGATGTTCTTTTTAATAACACATGGACCAGTCCAGATCAAACAAGCCAAAGAAAGCATTTGGAGTTCAGGTTTAATCGGGATATAAATTTTACGTTTATAGGGAAAAAGAAGAGAAGTTTGTCTGAAAATGGGGCAGAGGGAGTAAAAGGAAAACAAACCAAAAGCTGGAGTCGAGTTGATTTACGCCAGTGAGACTGGTTTGAACACAGAGAACAGTGAAGAGCCAGAGGATTGTTTCACTGTGAGGGAATGTGCTGAGCTCCAGATGTGAGCCAGCAGTGTGCTAAAGCTAAAGCTAAAGCTAATGCTAAAGTGTAAAAGGACGGATAATTACAGATATTTACACTAGAGCCTTATTCGTGCTCCATTTTTGTCCGCTACATAAACAGGTATGCGTTCCAAGTTAGCTGTTTCTTATGCCAAGACTGTGTTCTGTCACATCCCCACCAGAGGGCGCTCAAAGTCAGTTAGAGAATGAACCAAAATGGAAGAAAATAGACAAAGAAAACCAAACATGGAGACACCGACAGCCATAGAGCACATGTGTTAGAAAAAAGTGAAGAAAACAAGGTGAAAGTAGTGTTTATTTGTTTTGCAGCTTCTTCTAGTCACTTTATCCACGAACTCTGAGGAGACGGACCAATGAAGGACGGAGCGCAGAGGACGAACAGAAGCCTCCGTGTCTCAAGCATAAATGAGTCTTAACAGAGGTAAATATTAGATTGTTACGCCCACAATTTGAAAGTAAGTTCCATAATCTGACAAAAATACCACTGTGACAACTACTACAGCAAAATGGCCCAGCAGAATTGTGATTTGGAGTGAGAGATAAGTAATTACATAAGTACCGTATTTTCTGGACTATAAATCGCATTTTTGGGGAAAATTTATTTGATAAAATCCAAGGCCAAGAACAGACATTTCATCTTGAAATGCAGTTTAAAATAATAACAGATGAGAGAACATGGTGAATAGGTGTACGTATGCTAACGCTAACACCTTCAGCTACATGACGTATGCTAACGCTAACACCTTCAGCTACATGAGGCACAGACAGAACTGTGGTAAGTGTCTGGTATGTTAACGTGACATATTAACAGTTATTCAGATAACTATAGCATAAAGAACATGCTAACAAGTTTACCAAAGCATCAGTTTTACCCCAAATCACTAAATCCACTGAATTCTTCTTCCTCTGTGTCACTTCTAAACAACTCCACAAACTCCAGAGGTAGAGGAAGTGCAGATTCTTCTTCTGCGTCGCTTAGAGCCTAGAGCGCCCGCTTGTGGTCGTCAGTGTGAAAATAATGAATAATATCACATATAAGTCGCTCTGGAGTATAAGTCGCACCCTGGCCAAAACTATGAAAATACGGTAAGTAAGTATTGAAGTAATTAAGTAATTAAGTAAGTGAGTAAGTAAAAAAGTTAGTATTCAAGTAAGTGAGTGAGTAAGTAAGTACGCTTTAAGTTGGTAATCATTTTAAATAATATATTTTTGGGTAAAATGACCTGATCGGCATCAGTCTAATAACGTTGTTGCGATGCGACTTTCACCCAACCAGCTCGAAGAATCCATCTTAACATTCTGCCTTTCCCAAACGCTGTGACTGAGTGCGAGCCCGGACTGACCACGTTTTGTCCCTCGACAGTGCCACACATTTCATTCCGAATCACCTTGTCATGCTCTCCACGTTGCACCCGCTCCTTGGCCCCCAGGCTGACGCTGCTCAGTCTGGACGAGGGTCTGGTGGGGATCCTGCTGGCGAAAGCATCCCCCTGCAGAGGGCTTCTCCAGAGCGGGACGTCCTGGTAGGACTCGGGGCGGCTGGCCTCGTTTTCCTCGTCCTCCTCCTCCTCTTCATCATCATCGCTGAGGCTGTGGTCACTTATGCCGTTGGTCATTTCAATCAGCTTTTGTCTGAGTTGCTGCTCCTCCAGTTCAACCTCCCACTCGGGCGTTGGAGACACGCTGCAGGGGGTCTGAGTCTGCAGGGAGAGCTGGAAAAGCACATGGATATGATATAAATAAAGTATAATGACTCATATGAAGGATTATTTGTATTGCTACTGACTATAAAACATACGAGTACCTTTGCTTTGGAATCTCATGTTTTAGAACTTAAAATAATGTATCTACTGAAAGCACTCCGTCATCAGGGTTCATGTTACCACTCCATCTACTGGCAGGTGAGGGAAGTAATCTAGATCCCATTACAGCCTGAGAACATGAGGGATTTGTAACGTTACACTCGTTACTTTTGTCATTTTAGCTCTATGTAGCCATATTCATATTAAAACTAACTGTTTAAAAGGGACATATTATGAAAAGCCTCGTTTACTCAATGTTGTATTTCGTTTGATTGATTCATGCATGTTTGAGTAATCCTGTTTCTTTACTCGTGATTATTGACAAATCTAGACTCTTTCTCACTTCTTTGGAATAATAACAATGATGATTCGCACAAACTCTTGTCAAAGCATTTGTTGTATTTCTATATTTCCGTCAGACTCCACAATATCGCAGTAAATATTGTACCGTGACATGAACAAAGAGCAAAGCGAGTCTGGCAATGATTTATTGACTTAAAAACAGTAGAGAGACAACCTTCCTCTCTAGTTTTGAACAAATCTGTGAAATTTTGAACCGCGTCTTTTTTCTGAGGCTCACGGGGAGAGGAGCGCGTAAACAGGATCAATGAAACAAGCGTGAATCTAAATACAACACAATACAATACAGTTTTAATATGGTTAAAAGCTCAAAAAAGAAAGATTTGCATAATATGTGTCCTTTCAAGGAGGAACCGTCTTACCGTCTTATAAACGAGGAAAAATGGGTTTGATTTGATGAGTAATATATTAATTCATAGTCATAGTTGACTCAAAGCCCAGAACAAGCCTTCTCCTGGTAAAATATGAATAAATATAATACTGGAAGTCAATAATGCATACAATATTCCTCCATTAGAAGGCTGTTTGGTACGACATTGTCTTTCTTTAGGTGTTTCTCATGCAAGTGTCAAACGTTAAACAACTAATTAGAATTCAGTCATGTGCACTGTACGTACAAACTAAACGATGCGCCGTATGTTTTCACACACGTCCATTATTCTAGAGGACTTCTCCTGTTTCCATCTAATCAGAATGAGCGAAGGAGGTAGATTTGCGTCGCGTGTCGAGTCCTCTCTCGGTCCGACACGCAGAGAGCTCTAATTGACCGACGCAGCGGTTTTGCCACCAAAGAGGCCCGGAACATGCCTCTGTCTGATATTGCCTCGATTTGTGGTCCCGTATCCTGTAATTAACAAAGCGCAGTGTTCGTTTATGCTCTGTTTATGCTCTGTGGATTACAGACTTCACGTCCCATTAAAAACAGACAGCGTGGATGGGATTGAGATGGGGGATATTTATTTAACCACTGTGCTGGCATTGATTTAGAAGGTGAGCAGGTTTTTACTCCTACTACTAATATTTGTACTCATACAAATACAAATATTGCCTTTACATTTAAGTGACCTAATTTTGAGGCTCAGAAAACACCAAGAACACCGTGAAACGGTGAAAAAAGGGGAAATATCTATTGTATTTCACAAAACGGTCTTACAAATGTTGTAATAATATGTAACATCTGTGTGTCTATTAATACACAATCATATCATAAATTGGCTTATCAAAAGTATCAAAAATCGTACTAATAGATGCTAAAACAAGTATCAAATATGAATACTCTTTGAACAAGAAAAAATAAACCTTTGTCCTTTCCTGAACAGTTTTAGAATGATCTCATCAACATAACAAAGAAAGTACTGTTATTTAGTGTTTAAAATTACAGCATATTGTATCTGGTGATGAGCCTTTTCCTAAGTATTGAAAATGATTTTTTAGTGGCTTGATAAAATTAGGCATAAAGTCTAATAAAGTTGTAGTTTATAGGTTAGTATTACCAAAATATTAAGATTGTCCCAGTTTCGTTGATGCCGCGTGAACTGGAAATAACGTGAGATTCACATAGAAAACATGATTTTTCCTTGCAAAGAAATCAAGAGTATTTATGTGTAATGGCTTTCTGGGTTGTGATATATTGGCGCTTATTGCAATTCCAATCTCTCTCTCTCTTTCTTGATATACAACTCAGACAGCGTTATTGCAGTTGTTATCTACCAGTTTAAATACAGATGATGTTGTAATAATGTCACATTTTCAATCGCTCTAACACGGCGACATCGACCGTACCTGATCGGTGGTGGTGACTTTCTGCTCCAGTCGGTTCAGCATAGACTCCACGGCCGACATCCGCCTGTTCAGGTCAGTGATCTGTGGGAGAGCGGGAAAATCACTGTTCCAACGCTCAATTTAGTTATTTTATGGGTCATTTTTTGCTGTTTAAGGACATCAGTGACTGGTTAAAAGTGAGAGAACCATTGCTTTAAGTCTATGGGTAAAGTTTACAGCTAAAACTTTACGAATGTGCAGCTTATACAACAGTTTTACACAACTTATATACTAATCGACAGTATGACATGAGGCTAAATCACCTTTTACAAATATGGACTCCGCCATTTAGCATTTGTCTCACTTTAACATAACGGGAAAAGCAGAGGTTAAAGTTCAGCCATCAAAGAAGATTCATATCTGTTATAATGGAAAAAAAATATATGTATTCTTTTAGTATATGTGCAAAATGTGGGAGTTGCAGTACTGATAACAGCCACCGGGTGTTTGCGGCCCACAGTTTGAAAATCACTGGTATTTATGTCGGTGTAATCCCTCATTCGTCCAGGCGTGTTCCATCCTAGAAAAAGCTTCAGTTGTAGTCATCTGGACTCAGTTTGAAAAATTAGACGTTTCGACTCTCATCCAAGAGTCATTGTCAATAAAATAATTTAGATCGAGAACTCCGATATTAATACTGTTCTGTGGTAAGACCCGCCCATTGGGAGGAGCCTTCCTGAAGTAGAAAGAGTTGTTTGTTTCAACAGAAACTCCCCCCTTGTATCTACCGAGCTAGCCTATTCAGAATCTTAATGGGCTACAAAGACAAAGAGGTTTCTAATAGCCCATTAAGATTCTGAATAGGCTAGCTCGGTAGATACAAGGGGGGAGTTTCTGTTGAAACAAACAACTCTTTCTACTTCAGGAAGGCTCCTCCCAATGGGCGGGTCTTACCACAGAACAGTATTAATATCGGAGTTCTCGATCTAAATTCTTTTATTGACAATGACTCTTGGATGAGAGTCGAAACGTCTATTTTTTCAAACTGAGTCCAGATGACTACAACTGAAGCTTTTTCTACTGGTATTTATGGTATTAATTTCTCCCCAAACATGTTGATGCCCAATGTGAGTTTTCCAAAGCAGCAGTGTTGATGTGGTGTGAGTCGGGGGCCGCGTGTTGACATTTTGAGTCACGTGTTTATTTTAGGAGAAGTTAAAAATAGGAGCTCCGCCCCTTGACCCCGCCCCACACAGAGCTGAGGCCATGATCAGAAATACTGACAACTACAAGAGCAATGTCAACATTCAAGGGGGATTTGTGCACTAGATGTGGACATTTAAATGCATAAATCATAAAATAGAGAGCACAGTTATATGTAAAAACACTGAGACACAAATAGGGGTGTTGTTTTGAACTTTCTAAAGCCTCAATGAGAAATAAAATACGATTAATGAATGAGTCACTGTTTGGACTCACAGCTTTGGGGATGAGGACATTGTGACCCAGATGGATTATTATAGTCTTTGATTCAAGAACCTAACTATGATTGGTAATATAATATAATAAATGCAATAATACTACTATAAAAATAGGCCAGATAAATTACAATACAATGCCCTTTACCATTAATAATTTTGAACTCCTTTAAAAATAATACAGAATATAAATGAGATATTTCAAATGAACAATAATGATTGTTTTTTTTAAAGTATAATTAATCTATTCAACCATTATAGATCAGCCAAATATTTTCAAGAACAACCTTGTAATCAATAACACTTATGTAAAATGTGGGTTTATTTACTCTTATATTTACGCATCTATGTCATTGTAGGTTATAAAATGCTAATATGCGTCTGTACCACTCTATTCGCAGTCAGCTGATCAACCACAACAAACTGAGGCGTGACGTTACTCGATGAACACGTGCCAGTCACAGCTATGTTATTAACCTTGTTTCAGCGTCCCTCAGCGTGAGCCCAGGTCCATCTGATCCTTTTGACACGACCATGTCCTGCCCCGAGTGCGTCTCAATCACACTTTGATGCCAGCTACGGTTTCAGCATCAAAACAAGCTCACATCCAGATACACCGTGTGCGTGAGCTGATCCACAGAGGAGTCACACGTGTTCTGAAGTCTGCAGATCATGTTTGTATTTGTCCAGGTCAAACTGTGAGAGCGATTGGCCGTGACACGCGATCTGAACAGGTTTTTATCAGCACTGGACCAGGTGGAGAGGAGACAACAGGACTGTGCGCCGCCCCTGCTGAGACCTCTTACACGGAACAACAATATCATCTATTTTGTCGTGTTTTGTAGCCGAGTAACGCCAAGTGATGAAATGTCACGCATGGAACTCAAACTATGTGTCATCCGTACATTTCTATAACGTGGTGTTTGTTTTCTGCAATGGGACAAACTGACTCGTTTTGACATCATTTGGATTTATTCTGTGTATTTATACGTGTTAAACCCTATTTTCCGCACTATAAGGCGCAAATCTCAAAAAACAACAGTGCGCCTTATATATATATAATCACTATAATCACTCCGACCTCGAAGTGATTTTGTGTGGTACACGTTTTGTTTCACTTAATGCGCCTTTATAGTCCGGTGCGACTTATATATGAAAAATAATCGAAAATAGACCATTCATTGATAATCCAGTGTGCCTTATAGTGTGGAAAATATGGTACGTATAAATGATAGTTTTACACCAATCGAGCAGGTATTTGTGGAGAAAACGTTGAAAAATTTGTAGAAAATGACAGGAAGTGACATCACATTAGGCACATAATTTACACAAAAGTGTAAATTATGTGCCTAATGTACAACTTTTTTGACTCTCTAAACATGAATTCAACAAAATAAAGGCGCTCCCATATATTTTCATTTGTCAAATAAAATATTTTTTTCCCCCAGTGTTTGGTGAGTACTGTATTTTCCGGACTATAAGTTACACCTTTTTCCATAGTTTTGGCTGGGATGCGACTTATATTTATACTTATATACTTATACTCCGGAGCGACTTGTATGTGATATTATTTGTTATTTTCACACTTGCAACCGCATTTCATACTCCAGTGCGACTTATATATGTTTTTTTCTTCTCTATTATGCATTTTTTGGCTGGTGCGACTTATACTCCGGTGCGACTTATAGTCCGGAAAATACGGTAATTTCCTTGTGTGTTAGACTAAATCCAGGAAATGAGGCATGTTCAATCACACATAGAAGAGCAAACATGAGGACAAAACATGAGAAAGAGCCTGGAGTGGTTAAGTGTGTCAGAACTGCGGGTCCGCAATTTTGATTGATCTATATTCAGTCATTTACCACTAGAACTACAAGTCCCATAAGCCTTTGCAGCAGCGGCCCCTTCCCCATACTCCTCATGCTGCTGCACTATAACAGATAAATCTGCAATTACAAACAGGAAGTGAAATTATAAAGCTAAAAAATGTGCTATTCTGTGCTAAGATTTGTATAACTTTTAGCAAAATTCATAACAAATTCCTATCTTAACTGCATTTTAGTTCAATGAGTCGTGCGGTGCGGCCTGTAGGGGGCGCTTTAACTCAGATACAGGTGTCTTCATCCCTGGTGCTCTGGTTTCTCTCATGAACCCAAACCACACGCAGTAAGATAATGCTAGATGAAGCTGCACCAGACCCAGATCCAGGCTCAGCTCTACAGTCTAATGTCTCTCATAACTCACTGTGACGACTGTACAATCCCATATTCAATCCAACCAACTTTATTTGTATAGCACATTTTACCAAAGTGCTGCGCAGAGTACAAAACAAGCAAAAGTAAAATAGGTAAAAAGATAAAATAAAAAAATAATACAATAAAAAATAAATAAATACATACAAACAGAATAAAAACGAATTAAAAACAACATAAAACATATAAAATAATAAAAGACAGCCAGAGGCCCGCACAATTCTTCAAGCTTCACAATTAATTTCTTACGGCAGTCAACAAAAACAAAACTTTCTGCACCATTTGCGCACGTTTTAATGAATAACGCAGCTTTTGAAACCGGTTTTAGTCGTTGAATCCGACAACAGCCCAAAGTGATAAGCGCAGCGCAAAATGTAAACATAAATAACTTTTCCATCACGTTTTATATCCAGAAATAGTACCTGAACTGAACTGAATCTGAATATTTACCGACATAATATTAATTTTCATGTTCTACCCACTTTGTCATTGTGAACTAGATATAAGTTGTCTCTAGATATAAGTTGTCTTTAAGCGCTCATAAAGACAATACAAATGAAATAAAATAAAAACAACAAAGGTGTAACGTTTAAAGAAGCTCAGGTCTGCTGAAGTACACTCGATGACACAGTGTGGGTTTCTGGTCCGAGCAGCAGCAGCAGACGCAGCCAAACTAATGGTAAACAAAGTCTGTTTTCCCTCCTCCCTCCTCTCTGAACAGTTGTTGTGATCCTTCCCGGCGCTCTCACGTAAATAGACCCTGATGTCATGTAACCAACGGCAACCTTCCCAGCGCCAGGCAGCTGTCCTCCGCGCATCGCTCCACGTGTCGCACCGATAAACTTAGATGGGAATTGCAAGGCGTGCAAAGTGTTGGAAAAACCCCCGGATCTGTTTGCCTCGAGACGCCGGGGCCAGTTTAATGATGAGTAAACGCTCTGACTGTGTATTATTATCATCACATCGTCTGGTGTTACTAATGAACACGACATTCGTTCTGATACTGTACAGCGCTGTAAAGGGGAACGAGTTTAATTCACTTTTACTTCGTATGTACAGCTTAATTTTGGCTGTTTTTTAAAAGAAACGACAAAGTAAAACTGTAGAGAAAACTGAAAATGTTCAGAAATCCAAAAAAAGTCTTCAATTAAATAATGTATTTAATTTAGTTTATACAAGCGCATGCAAAATATGTGATCAGCAATCAACGTATTATAATATTCAAACTGTCAATCCAACAGAAATGTGTAAAAACATGTCTTTAAAGGTATTATTCAAGGTTTAATTATCAGACAAATGTGACATGTCTGTGAAATGAATCACTTTAAAACTTATTTTCATTATTTATTTATTTTCAGCTTTTTGTATTTTTTGTATTTTTTATTGTAAACCATATACTTAATATTCCAACTTTGCATATCTTCAAAGCAAAAGTCACAAAAACTATCTATATTTTTCAATTAACAAGTCACGCTTCAAACAATGTACTGTATTGATGAATAGAACTATTTTAGCTCCAAAGGAAGTGAGAAATAAGACTTATTTATAAAGCTACAACGATATGCAAATCTCACGGTACAATATTATCACTATGTTCATGTCACGGTACAATATTTACTGCCATATTGTGGAGTCTGACGGAAATATAGAAATACAACAAATGCTTTGACAAGAGTTTGTGCGAATCATCATTGTTATTATTCCAAAGAAGTGAGAAAGAGTCTAGATTAGTCAATAATCACGAGTAAAGAAACAGGATTACTCAAACATGTATGAATCAATCAAACGAAATACAACTTTGAGTAAACGTGACGAGGCTTTTCATAATATGTCCCTTTTAAACAGTTAGTTTTAATATGAATATGGCTACATAGAGCTAAAATGACAAAAGTAACGAGTGTAACGTTACAAATCCCTCATGTTCTCAGGCTGTAATGGAATCTAGATTACTTTGGACAGTATTCTCGATCCGTGTGCTGTGACTCGGCCTCTTTGACCCTCTCCAGTTGCCTCATGACACTTCCTGTATTTCCTCTTCCGGTATATTTAGAAAGTATGACATTTCGCCCTCCACTGCACTGAGTAGCAGCAGAAGTCTAATTTACTGCATTTATCAGTAAAACAACAGATTATTTGTAATACTTTACTTGTTTTACAATGATTGTAGTTAGTTAATGTCACAAATTAAGCGTTTCTAAGTGTACTGCTGGTTATTCTGAGCATAAACATTTAATATATTGCAATTTTTCCCAGAGTCTGAACTCCAAAACACAAGAAGCCTCAAATATCATTGATGATCAGCCTGAAGTGTTTAAATATAATTGTATGTACGTAACAGCGCTAATAATGCTCCCAAACTGTACTTTTGTGTCTTCACTGCCATATATTTCAATCTTTTATATTTTGCCAAAAGAAAGTGCTTTGAACTTTACTCTTTCCAAAACCACATGCGATTGATGTCAGACGGGGCTGGGAATAATATTGCGTAATGTTATTAAACTGTGAGCCTTTTTAATTTTATTATTGCGAGTATTTATACGTAATGTGAACAAGATGGTTTTATTACAGAAAATGGTGAACGCTGAAGACCACAAAACACTGAACAAGTAACTAAATACAATAAATCAAAGGTGGATTTATGAATATGAGCACCTATATGTAATATAGATGAGAAAGTACATTATTAAAATGAATCATTAAAGATGCACTGGTAACTTTATGTTTTTTGCCACCTGCTGGTCTTAAAATACAAGTCATTTTGCCAGTAAATGTTGAGAAGAGGGAAAAAAGAGATATTTAAAAACCAAAAATAGTCACATTCTCCCTACAATCGGGGCTCCACAATATATCGCACTATGCTAGTACAAAAATCGATATTGCATCAGCCTAAATATTGCAATGACACTTTCTCCTGTGTCGTTTTCCATCCGACAGAAAATTTATATTTGATATTTGATTAAAAATGTCTTCATAACTTTCCTTTTTACTCTAAGTTGGCCTTGATCCATGTTGTGTTACTTGTTTGGTCTGATTTTGATCCCAGTTTGATCGTTGTTGAAAATTTTCTCTATCTTCTGTCTGTCCTCGTGCATTTATTCAACGTTTTAATTGATAAAACTATAGCTTAGGTTCACGTGACATTTAATTCAAACTCTGTCCATAGTTTAAAAATGTAATTACACACATTATTCGGGGGTTTCATGGGAAAAGAGGTTCAGACTCTATAATGAGGTGATGGCCTGTTTCCTGCTTCTGTGCTGTTCATTTTAAGATCCATTCATGAAGCGCCTTGACGACTCACAACATGAAAGTATCACTGCTTCAACAATGACCCGAGCACTGTCAAGATTCCGCTCTGAACTCTGGAGGTTCTGGAGAAAGGACTGGATATGGACTTTATTTTTATACTGACCTCGTGATTGATTATTGTTCTAAAACATTAACCATGCAATGATTTACTTTGTCGTTCTCTTGTTTTTTGAGGCAGGAGAAGAATGTTCAGGCGGTCAACGTATTGGCTGGTAAAATAAGAGTCGCTGCTGGAGTAGAAAAAGGTTATGAGCCAGAGCCAGAGGACAGAATTCTATGGAAGTACGCAGACTTGTTTTTTTATTTGTCGATTTAGATCAATCTTGCAATTTGACACGTCCAGAATATTACACAAGTGTCGTAGATTACGATTATATCGCAGACTAAAGCACAATAAGTCTTCTTTACCTCTCTAATCCCAGGTTTGCTTGATTTTCAGTCTTGTAATACTGGAAGTACTCCTACTTCTACTATTACTACTGCTACTACTCCTACTTCTACTACTACTACTACTACTACTACTACTACTACTACCACCTTGTTGCATACCTGCTGTGGGTTGTTGGAGTTAAGGCAGACAAAAACACTATAAGTCTTCTTTACGTCTTTTATCACAGGTTTGCTTGATTTTCAGTCTTGTAATACTTCAACTACTACTACTACTACTACTACTACTACTACTACTACCACCACCTTATTGCATATCAGCTTTGGGTTGTTGGAGTTAAGGCTCTCCTGGGACGCGTGTCGTAGATTACAATTATATAGCAGACAAAAGCACAATAAGTCTCTTTAATCACAGGTTTGCTTGATTTTCAGTTTTGTAATACTTCAAGTACTACTACTACTACTACTACTACTACTGCTACTACTACTACTACTGCTACTACTACTACTACTACTACCACCGCCTTGTCGCGTACCTGCTGTGGGTTGTTGGAGTTGAGGCTGTCTTGGGAGGCGTGGCTGCACAGGGCCTGGTGACTCTGGTACAGGGGGAAGTTGTGGAAGAGCTCGTCCTCCTCCGAGTCCTCGGGTCCCGGGAGGAAAGTGGAGGAGCTCCGGGGGCCCCCAGCGCTCCCACTGCCGCAGGACGAGTAACTGAGGCGAGACGCGGAGCGAGAGGGGCCGCAGCCCTCCGAGTACGCAAACTCATCTGAGGGAACAATGACGAGAACCTTCTATTTGAACAGTCAAACTAAAAGGATCAATAAGAACCAAAAATATCACAATATCACAATAACAGCAAAGTATTAATGTGTCGCTCCTAAGTCTGAACTGAACTGTATTTGTGTTTGAAAAAGAGTGGAATGACTATATTGTGTAGACACGTTTCTGGTGGAGGGTCTGTCACCTGCTTGTCTCCATGGAGATGTAATTTCTTGGGATGTTCCACGGTATAGAATTAAACCTATTAAACTGCATTTATTCAAATACAAGTCTTGATAAACATGCAGATGAATAACATTAGATCACCTTTAAATCATCAGATCTGGAAATGTGTGAATGTGAGATTTTTGTATTTGTTCTTTTGTGTTTTTATTTGTACTACATCAAGCTAATGTTGTGTTCCAGTTGTTATCCTGCCTCAGAGTTGTAAATTCACACTGGAAATCTACACTTTAAAAATAAGAAGGGAAAAAATATCGATAGTTCTTGGTGTGTTTTACCTTTGGTTTCTCCCTACGGTCCGTAATACCGTAATAACACTGTCTCCGCTGTAATAGCACCGTAATAATACTGTAATAATACTGTAAGAACACTGTCTCTCCGCTGTAATAACACCGTAATAACACTGTAATAACGCTGTAATAATACTGTAATAACACTGTAATAACACTGTAATAACACTGTCTCCCCGCTGTAATAACACTGTAATAACACTGTAATAACGCTGTAATAATACTGTCCGTGTCAATAAATTAACTTGATTAGATCCGCGTTTTGGCTGATTTGAACACTTTCCTGGTTTATATTACTTGTTTTGCGTTGTTAATGTCGATAAACTGTACTCCACTGCTCATTGTTTTTGGGATTTGACACAGAAACTCCGACCTCCGACCTCTGACCTCCGAGGACAAATGAAACTTAGGATAAAACTGTGGTGCCTGAGCTCCCATCGATAGCGCGTGTTTCTCACGTAATAGGCTGTGTACAGTTTGTTCTATGTGCATTGCTGGGCGTTACCGTGATGCTGACCGATCGCAGACTCCACCCCCTGACTGTGGTCCAGGCCGCCATTGTTGTAGTCCGATGTCTTCCCCGCGTCGCTCACGCTGTCACTGGGGCTGTGGGACTGCAAACAAAGACACGAGACCGGTGATGACTTTTGTCCAGTGTTCTCAACCGGCGGAAGAGACAACATGATAAAAGAAGACACTGACATACTTAGAGGAAGCTGAACGTTACGCTGCGTTCACACTTTGTTTGGTCCAAGAATGAGCGCTTTATTTGACTTTGTCTGTTCTTGTTCTAGTCCTTGTTTATTCCTGGTCTTTTGGGTTTAGTTCCAGTTTAGTCTAATTCGAATATCGTGTTTTTTGGAAATGTGACTGTAACCTTAAATACATAAACTTAACCTTAAATACATAAACTTAACCTTAAATACATAAACTTAACCTTAAATACATAAACTTAACCTTAAAACTTAAGGCAAGGCAAGGCAAGTTTATTTGTAGAGCACATTTCATACACAAGGCAATTCAAAGTGCTTCACAGAAGGAAAAATGCATTAAAATCACAAAGAAATGACAGAAACAGAAATACAATAAAATTAACTAAATTAAAAATTATCAATCCAACTGATTTTCTAAACTAATAAAATCACAAACAAAAGAGAAGAGTGCAAAGAAAAAATCCTTTCAGTCATATGCGCAGCTAAACAAAACTGTTTTTAGCTTAGATTTGAACATTGTCAGAGTAGAAGCCTGTCTCACATCTTCAGGAAGACTGTTCCAGATTTTAGCTGCATAAAACTGAAACGCAGATTCCCCATGTTTTGTCCTGACTCTGGGCACCAACTTAACCTTAAATACATAAACTTAACCTTAAATACATAAACTGTCATGACTGTCAGAGCCAAAGTGAATCCACGGTTGAGGAACTAAACCAGGACTAAACCCGAAACTAAACCTGGACTATATCGGTGCTAAACAAGGACTAGAACAGGACCAAACCGAGCCCACGTCGTGTCCAAATTGGGCGTGGCCAGATAACGATAAAGCGTGAACGCGCCTCAAGTCACACATTATGGCAAAGCGAGATGTAAAGGTGAAGATAACTTAGTCTAACTTATTCTAACTGAAGGTGCACTACAATCATTTTGGTTGAGAACGTGCCACCTGCTCCACGGAGACGTCATTGCTTTGTCTGAAATGTTCCCCACTATGACGTTGCCATGGAGACAAACAGATGCCGCCAACAAGCCAGCAAGAGATTTTTAAGCATTAAAAACAGCTGTGTTTGGATGAATGCATGTTAAATACACTCCATACTGTGAAACGTTCCAGGCAAAGGCAAAAACCCCAGAAAATCTCCAGAAAATGATCTTTTGTGTGATTATTATTCATTATTTACTACAGGGGGCGAGGCTTTGTAAGAGGAAAACATGGGGAAATCGACAGTGTTACAGATGTGAAATTGAAAGAGAGATTGTTTGAAGAGTTGCGTGCAGATTGTAAAGCGCGCAGACCCGTGCCTCTACCTGATAGTATCGTCCTCTGGGTTCGCTCAGATAGCCAAAGCCCAAGCCCAGCTCTACAGGATCCACCGTGAGGCGCCGCTTCGGCTTTTTCATCTTCATGCGAGCAGAACAAAGAGAAGAGCCCATCACCCAGAGGAATAAAGATGAATCATAGACAATTATAGGGAAAACAGAGCAAAGAAAGTCTCAAATCCTGTTTAGGCACGAGACAAAATGCTTAGAAGGAAACACATTCATGGTTTTCCTATAGCGGGACTGATAATGGTTTGTTATTCATTCATAAATGTCTATTATGTTATATAAAGTTATTATCACCAGCAGAAGTGTCTCAGTGATCTATAACATGTTCACTGTGATACATATTAAATTCTTATTAATGTTTTTGTAGGATCATTTTGGACTTTAAAAATATATGTAAATAAAATATAATAAGCATGACAAATAGTAAGTCAATCTACTATTTAATGGAGGAACAGTTTATTTGTAGTTGTTGTAGTTGTTTCATTCTTTCTTCAGGATACTTATTAGTTATAACAACAGCAATAACCCTTCTCCCTGGTCCACATGAAATACAATTAAATAAAAAGTTACATTTAATAGTGCATTACACAAGAATGTAACTGTTAATTACATGCATAAACGCTGTCAATAAAAAAATCAACATATCTTCATCTTAATCCCTTTAAAATGTTAATAAAAAGATGAAAAATGACTATACTAGTACTATTACTAGGTGTGAGGGGTACTCGAGACAAAAAAGCCCACAAACACACTTTAACCATCTTTTTGCTGATTTTATGGTCTTTTTTTTTACATTTCCATATTTCCATATTTCAAATAGTACTTTTGTTTTTAAACTTCAATTTCATCCCAAAAAATCAAATAACATTGAAATATCTGTCTCTCTTTAAAAAATAATATTAAAACAATCAAAAACAAATTAGAAACAAAATATACAGATTATTTTTGTTTGAGTCTACAATTGCACTGATGGTGTTGTAGCACTAGAGGGCACTGTATAAGTAGTAACACTCTCATATGAATACTTTTCCCTCACATGCATTTGAATTGAAGTTAAAGTACATTTCCCTTCACAGTCAGCAGCAGTGAAGATAAAACAGAGCTGCTGCCATAGTTCACTCAAACATCTTTACTTTATGATAGATTCTAATGAACTGGAGACATTTTACAAGACTTGGACTCGAGCCTTTTAACTGTGTGATTGACCATGACAACCTGGAATTTACCCACAATGCACTGTAGTCAGGGCTGGATTGAATGTGCATAATCAGCTGTCAGCGCCGAGGCTGGACTAGATCACTGGTCACTATTCACCAAGTCCAGTATTAGGATTGTTAAACACATTTGCAACATATTTTTGTGATCAAGAAATTGAAAAAACATGAGCTAAATCTAATAGTCTGGCTTTGTTTACCAAATATTCAAACAAATCAATGAACAAAAAACACTAATTAGGACAGGGCAATATGAGCATGGGCAAATCATTCTGTTAAATCTTGATTTCTTTTTGAGCAATCTTCATTTTTTATTACATTTTATTTCATGCTTTCCAAAAACAAATAAAAAATGGGTTTTTACCAACAATTTCCTGAACATAAAACATCTGTTCAACTGTTAAAACTCCACAAACGCTTGTCTCAGTTCCTCCTCCTGAAGAGTGGGCTGCTCCAGCACCTCTGGAAGAGCAGAGGTGACTGTGAGCTGCCTCTGAGAAAACATACTTTTCATCATAATGTTCTATTGTACGTGGGCTGTGGACAGAGGGACACTCACAACTTAAAGGAGTGATCATGACAAACCAGTGAGCACAATCCAGAAGAACTCCGTTTAGCACTTTGAGGTATGTGCAATAAATATACAGTAATGTGTGAATTCTATCAGCTTCCGCTCTAGCACTTTATACATTCATATTGTTCACTGATGTTTTATGAGTTGTAAAACTAACGTGTGTCTGACCACTCCTGGGTTTGTGGTGGTGAATTGTTCCTGTCCTTCATTGTAATGTGCTTCTGTGATTATGTGTGTTCCTGTGTGTGCTCTCAATGTCTGTGGACTTAATGTGTTTTGTAACCTTTTTAATGTGTTTTGTAACCTTTTTAATGTGTTTTGTAACCTTTTTAATGTGTTTTGTAACCTTTTTAATGTGTTTTGTAACCTTTTTAATGTATTATGTAACCTTTTTAATGTATTATGTAACCTTTTTAATGTATAATGTAACCTTTTTAATGTAACCTTTTAATGTATTATGTAACCTTTTTAATGTAACCTTTTTAATGTATTATGTAACCTTTAATGGGAGAACAAACCAGCCTTACATTATGGTATCATTTGTTCATGAATATGCACTGTCCCTTTTATAAATAAATACATAGATAAAATAAATAATACAAGTTTTAAAGGAGTGCGATTAATCACAAAATAGTCACATTTGTTCCTCTAAAGCAGGCATGTCCAAACTACGGCCTGGGGGCCAAATGCGGCCCTTAGACCAATGTTTGTTGGCCCTCCGGCTTCCTGCTAAGTTGGCCAAAGCAACAAATAGTAGTACTTTTACTGTAAAATTGGAAAAATTCAAGCATTTTGATGTTATACCAACCTAATAATAATGTTCCAAGTCTTATGAAAGGTGTGGAGGCATCAAAACTATGTCAAATGCAAAACTTCAAATGAAGCACTTTTCAAATTTGACATTGTCAGGTTGTTTGTGGCCCTTTGCTCCATACAAGTTTCAAAATGCGGCCCTCAGTGAAAAAAGTTTGGACACCCCTGCTCTAAAGTCTCAATCGTTGAGGATTAGAATCACATACTTGAATAAAATGTGATTAATTGCGCAGCCTCAGTTGCTAATACTAAACAAATGTGTGTGTTTTTGAGGCACGTTACAAAAATGTTTTCTCGTGGCTGTTAATGTCTGAAAACGCAAACAGGTTCAACATGGTTTAAAGTACAAGCAGCACATGCAAAAGGAAAAGGCTTTGACTCACCTCTTTGTAGTGGTGTCCATCTAATCGATCAATGCTGTTGTCCTCATATCCTTCTGCTACAGAAACAGGATTTGTGTTTGTGTTTGTCCCGTGTTCAGAAATACATTTGAGTCAAACAATACACCTTTTTGTCTGCAACATAATGAGCCAGGAGCAGAAACGTGCATGTGTTTATCAGGGGACCAATAGTACAACAGTAAAGTACAACCAATAGTACAGTTCATTTATATTCACTGAGTTTTATGTCACTATAGACTTTTACTTACTTGAGTAATATTTAGTTTGAACATCACTTGAGTAAAAGTATTCCCACTGTAAGTTATTCTAGTGACGACAATAAAGTATATTAACATTGGCACTTACATTAACTCATAACTCAAGCTTCATGTTAGGAAGTAAACACTGGTAAACTCCACAATAAAGCTGCAAAGATTATTGTGATGATGGTTTATTCCTTGTGATAATATGCATAAACAAGCCAACTACCAAAACTATGAAAAAATATTTTCAGGACTATAAGTCACACCTTTTTTCATAGTTTTGGCCGGGGTGCGACTTATACTTATATTTATACTTATATACTTCTATCTCTATTATGCATTTTTTGGCTGGTGCGACTTATACTCCGGAAAATACAGTACTTTTCCCCATAATTGTCTCCTATTGTTCAACCTCTCAGAAGTACCTGATTTTTACTGTCTTCAGAACATAACATTTTATTTTTTATTTTAATGTTTAGAGCTGTGCAATCCTATTCCTCACTTTCCTAACGTATTCTTTACATCCTAATTATTCCCCGCAATGAGTTTATAACAACTTTCAGAGACTTTCTGTCAGGGTAACGCTAACAACAATAACTAGCATGCTAACTTCCTGGTTCTCAGACAATGAAAGCCCTTTATAAGTGGATGTAGACAGCTCACAGCGGTCTTATTTTGTTAACAGCTGCTTCTACAATACAGCTGTGTGAACAAAAATCATCACAATTCATAAGTTGTGATAATATTTATGACAATCAAGGAGGACCTAAAAAAAACTTAAAACACTGCGCGTTTTTGTTATCATCTCCCTCTCTTCTTTTAGTCAGTGGACGTAAATAAAAAGCTCTACAAATTAAGAGATAACGAAAAAACAAACAAACAAACAAACAAACAAACAAACAAACAAACAAACAATGCACATCCTTTTCCCTAAGTTTTTTCCACATGACTAAGACGAGTCAGCCGCACTAAGACTTTACAGATGTAGACTCAGCGTTACCAGAAAGTGTTATTACAGCATTCCCAATAAACCTCTTTAATTAAGAGCTTTTTAAACCAGGTCTTTAACTCTCCTGGCTCTAGTCGGTTCACCAAAAGCCAAAACACTGATTGCGCGCTGATGTTTTGGTCTCGATTTCCGAACCGAAACATCATCACAACGCGACAACTTTCGATTTCGTGAAGGAAAACGTGTCGCTCTGATGCTTTTGATCTGGACATGTAAAATGTAAATATAAAGCTGGATATTGGAATGGCGAATGCGGACCACCCACACAAAGGGTTTATCCACAGGGAGGTCCCGACGGCAACAATTATTAAGATGAGTCATGAGTTCGAGCCTCCAAACCACTGAGCTACTGCTTTATGTAATGGAAAGTAACACTCAGCATGTACTCTGATGTTTCGGCCTTTCAAAGGTTCATGGGCTGTATTTTACATTTCAGAATCGTTAGAATAATGTCAATATATGAAAAGAAATGTTAAAAGAATAAGGTTAGTGATACGACACAAAATGGCCACTTTATAATAACTGTCCCTTAATTAACCTCAAAAAATGAACAATGGCTTGACTCATAATGAACATATAGTTTATTGAATGATTCAGGCTTGGAAATAGTTTAATTAGGGAGTTAGAAGTTATTAATTAAGCAGTTACTTAACGAGCAGTTACTTAATCATTCTTAATTTACCATTTGTTCATTATAAATCAAGCCATTGTTCATACTTTATTCAAGTATTTATCATAGTATTTTTCTCTATTGATCGATCACGATGTTTGATTCATTATTATTTATTCTCTTTTTTTTTCTTAACGCTTTCACTATTAATTTCCCAAGCATAAACTATAAATACCATATTTTCTGGACTATAAGTCGCACTGGAGTATAAGTCGCACCAGCCAAAAAAATGCATAATAGAGAAGAAAAAAACATATAAAAGTCACACTATGTATGAGTATGAAATGCGGTTGCAAGTGTGAAAATAACAAATAATATCACATATAAGTCGCTCCGAAGTATAAGTATATAAGTATAAATATAAGTATAAGTCGCACCCCGTCCAAAACTATGAAAAAAGGTGCAACTTATAGTCCGGAAAATATGATACTTGTTCTATTCAGTGCCATTCAACCCTAAAACTAAGCAAATTTTTCCCTCCAAAGTCTCTGCTCAAACCACATGTTTTGAATGACAGATGATCAGATGTGGACATTTTGATCAAAAAGACGGAATCTGATTATTGGTAATTTGAAATGATTGAATCTCAGTTTGATCCCGGCGCTTGTTGCGTAGTTCAAAAGCGTGGACGGGTCACTCACAGTGCTCGTCCGGCATGCTCCTGGTGTCGTAGTCCCCGGGTTCTACACCACACAAAGAAGAAAACAGGACAGATTTGTTGACAGCAATCACGAAAACACAATTAAAGCATGATTCATTTAAGAAATCGCTTAAACGTCGGCAGCCATTTCGAGTCTTACATCAAATCTAAGAGTGAACTGAAGTTTCCTATTGTTATTGGTCACGTCAGCAGAGGCGGAGCTAAACGACAGGCAGGACAGGCAATTGCTTGGGGTCCCTTGACCATTAGGGGCCCCCCAGAAGGCAGTCGGTCTACTACAGGCTCATTACCACAGGCTTATCTTATCTTATCTTATCTTATCTTACAGTAGAACTACATTTCAATGACAGAACTCTCTATCGTCTGTAGTTTCATTCTTTAAAAGTCAGAAATCAGAATCAGAAAAGGTTTATTGCCATTGCTAAGGAGCAGAATTCACAAACACAAGAACTTGCTTTGGTGATTCGGTGCAACATAAAACAATGAACAATGATAAAAACAACATATATAAAATCTAAAAAGAAAATAGCAAATTGTGCCGCCCACAGTGAGACCCATTTCTTTGATAACGCCACAAAAGTGACAGCCAATCAAACATGTCAAGAGGGTGGAAATAATAATAATAATAATAATAATAATAATAATAATAATAATAATAATAATAATAATAATAATAATAATAATAATAATAATACAGAGACAATTTGGAATAAGCTAAATCTCTGGAGAAACCAAAACATTGATGATGGTCTCCAATGGACAGATATTGATGAGTGCTACATTTTCTACATTGTTTCTTTGTTTGCTCTGTTTAATTTCCAGGTTGTACTAACTCCTTATATGTAAGTACCTTAAAGTCCTGTTTCTATAAGTCAAAGAATTCATTTTAAAGTATCAAAACCTTTACAATCTGGTAGACACTTTTATGCTCACTTTTGTTTTCCAGACCGTCCTACAAATGTACAATACCAGAGGAAACTAATGTACTAATCTCAGCGGTCAACCAACTGTCTATACTTGATTTGACCGAGATGGATGGAGCTAATTACAATGATCCGATCTTACAATGTTCACTGTCCCAATTCAATCTTGTGCTGAATAAATTAGATGACAGTTACTTAGTTATTTCAGCCCAATATCCAACCAATATCTCAACACAAAGAACATATGGAATCCAGATCATAAACAGCAGCTTCACCCGCGATCTAAAACAGGCACATTCTCTTTGATTCGGAAAATAAAATCAGCCAAATCAGATCCAGAATTAGCCCGAAAAAGTGAATTTGTCGTCGGCCGTCAGCTCTGATTGAGTTAGTGTGTTGTTCCTGTCCGCACACAAAGCCCGTGCTTGTCTGCGGAGCCCTGGCTGCTTCTCGTGGACACGGGTGACACCAGCGGGTCTTCAGGGGCCCGGCGGACCGCTGCTCCACCGCTTTACGGAACCGGAGCAGGAATGTGAGAGTGAAGTCATGCACGTCCAGGCCTCATCCACGTGATCACATGCAGCGCTCAAGAAAGACCATGCGCTGACAACGAACTCTGCTGCCATTCCAATTCATGAGCTCATTTTAAAGCTCTAGAGGATTTATGTTCCCTATATGTTTACGTTGAGTCTTGAAGATGCTATGTACCGTAATTTCTGGATTATAAATTGCACTTTTTTCCATAGTTTTGGGCCGGGAGTGACTTATAATAATTTTTTAGGCCCTGCACACTTCCATTGATCGACGGTGGATTTAAACATCTCCGTAATGTTGGTCTTATTCCAGCCCTCGCTCTCCGGCCAATCACACGCTCTCTCAGCTCCGTATCCCAGAAGCCTCGGGGCCAGACGCGGCGTAAACAACTCGTCGGAGCCCTGTGATTGATCCGCGGATGGCGTGATGGATCTGGTGATGGCGTGATCGATCTACGGATGGCGTGATCGATCTGAGGATGGCGTGATGGATCTGCGGATGACGTGATCGATCTGCGGATGGCGTGATTGATGTGAGGATGACGTGATCGATCTACGGATGGCGTGATCGATCTGAGGATGGCGTGATGGATCTGCGGATGACGTGATGGATCTGCGGATGCCGTGATTGATCCGCGGATGGCGTGATGGATCTGGTGATGGCGTGATTGATCTGCGGATGGCGTGATCGATCCGCGGATGGCGTGATGGATCTACGGATGGCGTGATTGATGTGAGGATGACGTGATCGATCTGAGGATGGCGTGATTGATCTGAGGATGGCGTGATCGATCTGCAGATGACGTGATTGATCTGCGGATGGCGTGATCGGATGGCGTGATCGATCTGCGGATGGCGTGATTGATGTGAGGATGACGTGATCGATCTGCGGATGGCGTGATCGATCCGAGGATGGCGTGATTGATGTGAGGATGACGTGATCGATCTGAGGATGGCGTGATTGATCTGAGGATGGCGTGATCGGATGGCGTGATCGATCTGCGGATGGCGTGATTGATGTGAGGATGACGTGATCGATCTGCGGATGGCGTGATCGATCTGCGGATGCCGTGATTGATCCGCGGATGGCGTGATGGATCTGCGGATGGCGTGATCGATCTGCGGATGCCGTGATTGATCCGCGGATGGCGTGATCGATCTGCAGATGACGTGATTGATCTGCGGATGGCGTGATCGGATGGCGTGATCGATCTGCGGATGGCGTGATTGATGTGAGGATGACGTGATCGATCTGCGGATGGCGTGATCGATCCGAGGATGGCGTGATTGATGTGAGGATGACGTGATCGATCTGAGGATGGCGTGATTGATCTGAGGATGGCGTGATCGATCTGAGGATGGCGTGATCGATCTGCAGATGACGTGATTGATCTGCGGATGGCGTGATCGGATGGCGTGATCGATCTGCGGATGGCGTGATTGATGTGAGGATGACGTGATCGATCTGCGGATGGCGTGATCAATCTGCGGATGCCGTGATTGATCCGCGGATGGCGTGATGGATCTGCGGATGGCGTGATCGATCTGCGGATGCCGTGATTGATCCGCGGATGGCGTGATCGATCTGCAGATGACGTGATTGATCTGCGGATGGCGTGATCGGATGGCGTGATTGATGTGAGGATGACGTGATCGATCTGCGGATGGCGTGATCGATCCGAGGATGGCGTGATTGATGTGAGGATGACGTGATCGATCTGAGGATGGCGTGATTGATCTGAGGATGGCGTGATCGATCTGAGGATGGCGTGATCGATCTGCAGATGACGTGATTGATCTGCGGATGGCGTGATCGGATGGCGTGATCGATCTGCGGATGGCGTGATTGATGTGAGGATGACGTGATCGATCTGCGGATGGCGTGATCGATCTGCGGATGCCGTGATTGATCCGCGGATGGCGTGATGGATCTGCGGATGGCGTGATTGATGTGAGGATGACGTGATCGATCTGAGGATGGCGTGATCGATCTGAGGATGGCGTGATTGATGTGAGGATGACGTGATCGATCTGAGGATGGCGTGATTGATCTGAGGATGGCGTGATCGATCTGCGGATGGCGTGATCGATCTGCGGATGCCGTGATTGATCCGCGGATGGCGTGATGGATCTGCGGATGGCGTGATTGATGTGAGGATGACGTGATCGATCTGAGGATGGCGTGATCGATCTGAGGATGGCGTGATTGATGTGAGGATGACGTGATCGATCTGAGGATGGCGTGATCGATCTGAGGATGGCGTGATTGATGTGAGGATGACGTGATCGATCTGCGGATGGCGTGATCGATCTGCGGATGCCGTGATTGATCCGCGGATGGCGTGATGGATCTGCGGATGACGTGATTGATGTGAGGATGACGTGATCGATCTGAGGATGGCGTGATCGATCTGAAGATGGCGTGATTGATGTGAGGATGACGTGATCGATCTGAGGA
>NW_027315768.1:30321527-30441527 GCF_026437365.1 Eucyclogobius newberryi
TTCAACAAAATGATCAAATAAAGCATTTTTCTCATAATGTGCCGCCTAAACTATGGTACTTTAATGACATCTGATTGGAACTGTGGTGAGTTAGACATTATTGTTTGGCAGTCGACTGGAATAAATGCGAGAGGCTTTGTTCAGGGATAATCTCTGAGTTGAATGGGTGTTTGTATGTCGCGTTTTTGCAGCGTTAAATCCTGTAAATTCCTTCAAATGCCATTGCAAATTACTTCCTTTTGTGTAAACGCTCAAACCCAAACACAAAAGCATGACAAAAAGCAGGTTTTCCATGCACTTTACATGTTTCTCACCGACTATTTTGAACTAAAGCAGCAGGAATTGAGCTCAAACCTGTAACACAGCATGCTAACTGTGTAGCTCAATGATGAGAATAATAAAAAAGTCATGTAAATAAACTAACTCGTCCTTATTCCTCATGTTGCTGCTGGAGCACACAAGCCAATATTTTATTAATTCAATAAACTACACAGATTTTTAGTCTGAACGTATTTACTTTAACATTTTTACTTCACCTGCACATTCCAAATAACTCGTTAAATTAGTTTCTTGAGCGTTTTGCATCAATACCTCATTATCTATCACCGAACCTTGAACAAGCAACAAAAACGCAGTGCGGACACAAAATAATTAGATAAATTACAACAAAAATGACTCATGGAGATATAAATCTATATATACACAACGGCCCACAATATCGATACTGTATCACCAAATTTAGTTTCACAATATATCGATACATTTTGGCAAACCCCTAATATACTCTACATATTTGAAGTTAATGTATACTACATAGTTGAAGTTATTATATACTCCATAAATGAAGCATCCCAGAAACGTTGTCTTTGTATTTTTCTAAAACTTAGAAATCTTATTCCTCATAGAAGATGGTTTAATGTTTAAACATCTCACATCTGATTTATCACAGCCTAACTCACTATACCATTATTACCACAGACTATTTGCACAGTTATTCTTGTTTTTCTATTAAATTCCCAATGTAAAATCTATTAGAAAACAGAAAACAGTGTGAATTTGACTTGGAGAAACACAAGTCTCCAGCTCCAGCGCCGGTGTTTAACGTCACATCACACTTTCACCATCTTTAACCCTCCACGTTGGACCTGTGCGTCCCCTGAGCGCTATCGGCGAGTCCGGGGGGGACGTTTGGAGACGAGGAGCAGACGCGTCCTCACTCACCTCTCAGCTCGCTCTCGGATCCGCTGGGTTCTCCGTTCAGCCTTTTGAACAGCGACCTCATGACCTTCGCACTCCCGAAGCGCTTGAACCTGGAGCGCACGTTTTCATGGTACCACTCCAATGTGCCGATCTTCAGCACCCTGGAGACCACAACGCAATCATGCTTCAAATGAAATGTGGAGAGAACACTGTTACTGGAATAAACTGATGCCTTAAAAGTGTTAATAGCTAATAACAGGGTTTGAATGACAGCTAATAACCAATCACACAGTGTGTAGTTTTGTGGGTGATAAGAGTGTTAAGTCCTCATTTGGTCCTGGTTTGAGCCCAGTTCTATCCTGATACTTGGTTTGGTCCCTCTCTAGTCCTGCTTTGGTCCCTCTCTAGTCCTGGTTTGGTCTCTCTTTAGTCCTGGTTTGGTCTCTCTCATAAAGCATCCATGACTTGTTATTGATACTAATTGATCTACGTGTGTTTTATTGCGTTGGTTTATTCCAGATAACACGTCTTTACAAAATACCGTATTTTCCGGAGTATAAGTCGCATCGGAGAATAAGTCAGCCAAAAAATGCATAATAGAGAAGAAAAAAACATATATAAGTTGCCCTGGACTATGAAATGTAAGTATCTTATCTAAGTATAAATATAAGTATAAGTCGCACCCTGGCCAAAACTATGAAAAAAAGATGCGATTTATACTTATATTTATACTTATATACTTATACTCCGGAGCGACTTATATGTGATATTATTTGTTATTTCCACACTTGCAACCGCATTTCATACACCAGTGTGACTTATATATGTTTTTTCTTCTCTATTTTGCATTTTTTGGCTGGTGCGACTTATATTCCAGTGTAACTTATAGTCCAGAAAATACGGTAGTTCAAAGTGGATTGCTATACTGCTAAAACAGGCTTCAAATCCAGACATAAAGGTGCTCCATAGTGAAAAGGAAAGCAATAAAATGAGTCCATGCACTAGTTCCGGGCACATTTGCGTGTTTGTACCTGGTCATGTGACAGGGATGGCACACCCAGCCCTCCTCCTTCTTGCTGTAGTGGCTGCAGCTCTTGCACACGGGCACGGAGCAGTCCAAACACTGGACCTTGTTGTTGACCAGGAGCTTGAAGGGTTTGAGGCAGCGGATGCAGTAGGACTCGGTCACGCTGGTCTGGTGCAGCAGCTCTCTCTTCGTGTCCTCCTTCTCGATCTGGGTCTTCAGTTCTCTGTGGGTAACAACAATGTCATGTGAGGTTAGAGACGGAATAAGACGATGGTTTTGTTCCAGCCTCACGTCCAAAACAGAACCAGCATCAACGCCACGGCAGCTACATCAACTTCATTCAAAAGTCTAAAGAATAAAGTCTCAGAATGAAGTCTAAAGTCTTGAGATGTACAACTGCAGTAGGTGGTGGTAATGTACCAACCGCCATAAATCAAAGAAGAAAAAGAAGAAAACGGAGAGAAAAAAATAAGAAAAAAAAGATTAAAAAAAAAGATAAATAAGTTAAAAATAAGAAAAATAAGGGGGAAAATAAAAAACGAAGATAATGAAGACAAAAAAGAAGAAAAGAAGAAAAAAAAAGAAGAAAAAAAGAAAAGTTACACAGTGCACCTTTCACCTTTTTGCAAAACAGAAAAATCAAAGTAAAACAAAATGGAAATTGTGTCCGAAACATTTAGATAACGTAACATTTTTTGGTATATTCAGACATTTCGAATTTATTCTTCATGATGAAAACAGAAAAACCAAAATGATGACGTGTGCTTCTTTTGTGCAGTTGTTGCTTGTGGTAAGTCTGATCTAAAGCATCTAACAAACACATTGAATACTGTCTAACTCTTTCTACTCTCACAGGAGGTTTTAAACAACTCAAAGCCTTGTCTGATAATAAAAATGAAAGATTAACACAAATACAAAATACTTCAATCCTCACAGGTCCAGGAAACAGGGGAATAGAAATATTGTGTGTTATGACTAGCAATGTTGGTAAAATAACGTCAGTTTTTGTTGAATTCGGTTGACAGAAAAGCACGGTCACGCTTCCCCTTCACAAACGCTCTTTGCTTTTCAAAAACAAAATGCTCAGTATTTCCGCTCAAAGCCAACAAAGTAAGGTCTTGCCATAATTGTTTCGGTTTGTTTGGGCGTTTTAATTGGCTTTGACTTCCGCCCAAACCACAGTGATGTCCCTCATGGGTTTGGAGCTCACGAACATCACAGGAATTCACCGAGCTGGACATCGGGCGAGTTGCACAGAGCGGGAGTCACGGTCAGAGCTGTATAATGTCACTCATCACCAAATGTACAAAAGCAAAATGTACTCAAACAGAAAAGAAAATCTACTGGTGCAAGTCACAAAGCTCAGGCCACTTTAGGTTGAGTGTTAAATGTTTCACTCAATATTTTGGTCTTTATCTGAATCACCTTAATAAACCATGATCAAGACTTAATACATAATGAACATATAGTTTATTAAGCACGATTTAGTCTTATAACTACTTAAATAGCTCTTATTACCACTGTTTTTTTGTTCTTTTAACACATGTTTATTGTGTTTATTATGTGTTTTATGAAATTGCACCGTCCTCTATCACTAATCAATAAACTAATCAAATACAATTAAGGTTAGGACAATATAGGAGTATTTGTGGAAATTTAGAGTATTAGTTAAGTAATTATTAAGCATTAATCAATTGAAATAAACTATGTGTTCACTATGATTTTGTTTCATGATTTTAAGTCTTTACTGTGTTACTTTTGTTACAATTTTTTTTTTAACTTTTTATTAAGAATACAAGAGGTTTTCTATAAGAGTTTTTCTATTAAGAGTGTTTTTTTTGTTTTCTATAAGTTATCTGTTCTTTGTTTTTTACTTCTGTGCCTACTTTGTTGTTGCAACCTTGGAATTTCCCCATTGTGGGACAAATAAAGGCTTATCTTATCTTTACTAAGGCATGAATAAACGTTACCTTATGTTGAGTAAAACGCAAGACTATGATAAAAAACAACCTGATTGTACGACACACATTCACTTTCATTTCTTCAAACAGTCTGAACCATCTGCTGATGCTGGAAGTCTCATCCAGCACGACGACACGCTGAAAACTCACAATAACACGTTCCAAATGTGCGCACGCTGTTTTAAAAGGCATTTCTACAGCGCGTTTGTAAATTGCAGACACATTTGAAAGAACAAATGAGTCTCTTTAACCTTTCACAGAGACAGCTGCGGGTCATTTGCGCAGCGGTTTCAGAGTCATATCTGCTCAGTGCGCAACGAAAAGACAAATACTCGCGCCGTGATTCAAATGAACAGCTTTGGAATAAGCTGGACGGACAAAGACTTAAGTGTAACTCAATAAAAACCCAAAGATAGTTATTCGTATGACGCAAAATCAACTCCACAACGTGTAGAACCGTCTCCGTTTTGCCAAGCGCTACGTCATCGCTATAGCAACACAACACAAACCGCTCTTGCCGCCGCTTGTGAGGTTCTGGTTTACTTCTGCTGTTTGTTTTGTGGGATTTCTGTTTGGAGTAAATACAAACGTGTGGAAAAGCCATATTTTGTGGCGAGGCGTCGACCAAAACATACACAGTGTTCGACGTGCAAAGGAGGAGGCCAGTTTGAAGGAAGCCACTTTACCTTTTCTTTATTCCTTTTTCCAGATTAAAATACAAAACAAAAAACATAGAATAAAAACTAGAAACAGAAAACGTCGCGTGGGAGAGATAAAAATCACGATCAAAAATGCAAAACTGCTAAAAATGAAACAAAATGTCAACAATCCAGGGATAAAATTCAAAAACAAAGGAACGTACAGGTAATAGGACAAGACAATGGCTGCGTCCCAATGTCCACTCTCGTCCCCTGACCCTACACACAGTCCTGCACTATTTAGCAGACTTTATAGTGCACTCAATCACGCAGCGATTCGGACATTCTCCTCGCCGCGGGTCACGTGACTCTGGCGTTTGAGTGAAAAAAAAGTCAGCAAAACTCAGATATCTATGTCATAAATAATGGCCAAATCTGTCTGAAACGCACATATTTATGGACAAATAATCCACATACAAGTCATGGATCTCACATTCAACAACAAACGGACTGGATTATTCAACATTTTGCCTGTGATGGCAACTCAAGCTAAGATAAGCGGCTAACGCTAGCAACTCTGCGGCGTAACGGTTTATTTAAGTGTGTTTTGTTCATATTCTCGAGTCAACGGTGCGTTTAAACAACAGTCAACAGTGCTTCTGCTTCGTTCAGTCTGTTGTGCCGCTGTTGTTTTTCCAACTGTGACCATCCACTTTTTCAGGTGCATTGTGGGACATTTTGAGCGCACTAGTTTTTCACCTGTGGGACATTCGGACACCACTAGAACATGGTGTGAGCTCTAAATAGTGCCCTATGTGGGGAATAGTGGTCATTAGGGCACGACATTATTTCTGAACAGTAGGACATTCCCAAAACTCATGGTAATGGTTGGCCACTTGGAAGCCACAGTTTCCCCAGCAACGGTTATTTCCCTGTGAATAGTGCACACTTTGATTTGGTGTTATAAAAAAACAAGATATTATTTTTTTATTCAGAACTCTCTCAAAACATGTGAGTTTGTGATCAGAATGCAGTATTTCCAAAGTCGTTCCTTAGCGCTGTGTTGTTAGCTTTGTATGAATGTGTGTGTGTAGCAGTAGCTCACAAGCTCTGAATGTGGAATGACTGAATAATGCACACAATTGTGGATAATATGACTTTAGAATGAGCATTGAATAATTTAATACAGTGTCTTTTTGCTCATAAAATGGACAGGTTGACGACCATATTTAGACACAATTATTATTACCATTTGAATATAGAGTGCATTTGAAGTACTCGTAATAAATTCTGTTCCCGTGGCTTATGCTGCAGGAAAAGAGCTCTGGACTTCCACGCCTGATGTGACCTGCAGCGTGAAGATGGACAAAAATGTGCAGATTTGTCTATTTATCTTAAACATTTGACTTCTTTGACTAAATATAGTTACATTCAGGGGCAACAGAAACCCCACTGAACACTACTGTTTAATTCATTACTGATATAAAGTTAGTTTGCTAAAGTGAAAATGATAGACACATAACATTTACCTTTTCTTTTTTGAAAGGATTTTTTGGCCTGTAGACTTTATTGGACTGTGCAACATTAAATGGAGATCCCTCTCTAGTCCTGGTTTGGTCCCTCTCTAGTCCTGGTTTGGTCCCTCTCTAGTCCTGGTTTGGTCCCTCTCTAGTCCTGGTTTGGTCCCTCTCTAGTCCTGGTTTGGTCCCTCTCTAGTCCTGGTTTGGTCCCTCTCTAGTCCTGGTTTGGTCCCTCTCTAGTCCTGGTTTGGTCTCTCTCTTGTTCTGGTTTGGTCCCTCTCTAGTCCTGGTTTGGTCCCTCTCTAGTCCTGGTTTGGTCTCTCTCTAGTCCTGGTTTGGTCTCTCTCTAGTCCTGGTTTGGTCCCTCTCTAGTCCTGGTTTGGTCCCTCTCTAGTCCTGGTTTGGTCCCTCTCTAGTCCTGGTTTGGTCCCTCTCTAGTCCTGGTTTGGTCTCTCTCTAGTCCTGGTTTGGTCTCTCTCTAGTCCTGGTTTGGTCTCTCTCTAGTCCTGGTTTGGTCTCTCTCTAGTCCTAGTTTGGTCTCTCTCTAGTCCTGGTTTGGTCTCTCTCTAGTCCTGGTTTGGTCTCTCTCTAGTCCTGGTTTGGTCTCTCTCTAGTCCTGGTTTGGTCTCTCTCTAGTCCTGGTTTGGTCTCTCTCTAGTCCTGGTTTGGTCTCTCTCTAGTCCTGGTTTGGTCTCTCTCTAGTCCTGGTTTGGTCTCTCTCTAGTCCTGGTTTGGTCTCTCTCTAGTCCTGGTTTGGTCTCTCTCTAGTCCTGGTTTGGTCTCTCTCTAGTCCTGGTTTGGTCTCTCTCTAGTTCTGGTTTGGTCCCTCTCTAGTCCTGGTTTGGTCTCTCTCTAGTCCTGGTTTGGTCTCTCTCTAGTCCTGGTTTGGTCTCTCTCTAGTCCTGGTTTGGTCTCTCTCTAGTCCTGGTTTGGTCTCTCTCTAGTCCTGGTTTGGTCTCTCTCTAGTCCTGGTTTGGTCTCTCTCTAGTCCTGGTTTGGTCTCTCTCTAGTCCTGGTTTGGTCTCTCTCTAGTCCTGGTTTGGTCTCTCTCTAGTCCTGGTTTGGTCTCTCTCTAGTTCTGGTTTGGTCTCTCTCTAGTCCTGGTTTGGTCTCTCTCTAGTCCTGGTTTGGTCTTTCTCTAGTCCTGGTTTGGTCTCTCTCTAGTCCTGGTTTGGTCTCTCTCTAGTCCTGGTTTGGTCTCTCTCTAGTCCTGGTTTGGTCTCTCTCTAGTCCTGGTTTGGTCTCTCTCTAGTCCTGGTTTGGTCTCTCTCTAGTCCTGGTTTGGTCCCTCTCTAGTCCTGGTTTGGTCCCTCTCTAGTCCTGGTTTGGTCCCTCTCTAGTCCTGGTTTGGTCCCTCTCTAGTCCTGGTTTGGTCTCTCTCTAGTCCTGGTTTGGTCTCTCTCTAGTCCTGGTTTGGTCTCTCTCTAGTCCTGGTTTGGTCTCTCTCTAGTCCTAGTTTGGTCTCTCTCTAGTCCTGGTTTGGTCTCTCTCTAGTCCTGGTTTGGTCTCTCTCTAGTCCTGGTTTGGTCTCTCTCTAGTCCTGGTTTGGTCTCTCTCTAGTCCTGGTTTGGTCTCTCTCTAGTCCTGGTTTGGTCTCTCTCTAGTCCTGGTTTGGTCTCTCTCTAGTCCTGGTTTGGTCTCTCTCTAGTCCTGGTTTGGTCTCTCTCTAGTCCTAGTTTGGTCTCTCTCTTGTTCTGGTTTGGTCCCTCTCTAGTCCTGGTTTGGTCTCTCTCTAGTCCTGGTTTGGTCTCTCTCTAGTCCTGGTTTGGTCTCTCTCTAGTCCTGGTTTGGTCTCTCTCTAGTCCTGGTTTGGTCTCTCTCTAGTCCTGGTTTGGTCTCTCTCTAGTCCTGGTTTGGTCTCTCTCTAGTCCTGGTTTGGTCTCTCTCTAGTCCTGGTTTGGTCTCTCTCTAGTCCTGGTTTGGTCTCTCTCTAGTTCTGGTTTGGTCTCTCTCTAGTCCTGGTTTGTTCCCTCTCTAGTCCTGGTTTGGTCTCTCTCTAGTCCTGGTTTGGTCTCTCTCTAGTCCTGTTTTGGTCTCTCTCTAGTCCTGGTTTGGTCTCTCTCTAGTCCTGGTTTGGTCTCTCTCTAGTCCTAGTTTGGTCTCTCTCTAGTTCTGGTTTGGTCTCTCTCTAGTCCTGGTTTGTTCCCTCTCTAGTCCTGGTTTGGTCTCTCTCTAGTCCTGGTTTGGTCTCTCTCTAGTCCTGGTTTGGTCTTTCTCTAGTCCTGGTTTGGTCTCTCTCTAGTCCTGGTTTGGTCTCTCTCTAGTCCTGGTTTGGTCTCTCTCTAGTCCTGGTTTGGTCTCTCTCTAGTCCTGGTTTGGTCTCTCTCTAGTCCTGGTTTGGTCTCTCTCTAGTCCTGGTTTGGTCTCTCTCTAGTCCTGGTTTGGTCTCTCTCTAGTCCTGGTTTGGTCTCTCTCTAGTCCTGGTTTGGTCTCTCTCTAGTCCTGGTTTGGTCTCTCTCTAGTCCTGGTTTGGTCTCTCTCTAGTCCTGGTTTGGTCTCTCTCTAGTCCTAGTTTGGTCTCTCTCTAGTTCTGGTTTGGTCCCTCTCTAGTCCTGGTTTGGTCTCTCTCTAGTCCTGGTTTGGTCTCTCTCTAGTCCTGGTTTGGTCTCTCTCTAGTCCTGGTTTGGTCTCTCTCTAGTCCTGGTTTGGTCTCTCTCTAGTCCTGGTTTGGTCTCTCTCTAGTCCTGGTTTGGTCTCTCTCTAGTCCTGGTTTGGTCTCTCTCTAGTCCTGGTTTGGTCTCTCTCTAGTCCTGGTTTGGTCTCTCTCTAGTCCTGGTTTGGTCTCTCTCTAGTTCTGGTTTGGTCTCTCTCTAGTCCTGGTTTGGTCTCTCTCTAGTCCTGGTTTGGTCTTTCTCTAGTCCTGGTTTGGTCTCTCTCTAGTCCTGGTTTGGTCTCTCTCTAGTCCTGGTTTGGTCTCTCTCTAGTCCTGGTTTGGTCTCTCTCTAGTCCTGGTTTGGTCTCTCTCTAGTCCTGGTTTGGTCTCTCTCTAGTCCTGGTTTGGTCCCTCTCTAGTCCTGGTTTGGTCCCTCTCTAGTCCTGGTTTGGTCCCTCTCTAGTCCTGGTTTGGTCCCTCTCTAGTCCTGGTTTGGTCTCTCTCTAGTCCTGGTTTGGTCTCTCTCTAGTCCTGGTTTGGTCTCTCTCTAGTCCTGGTTTGGTCTCTCTCTAGTCCTAGTTTGGTCTCTCTCTAGTCCTGGTTTGGTCTCTCTCTAGTCCTGGTTTGGTCTCTCTCTAGTCCTGGTTTGGTCTCTCTCTAGTCCTGGTTTGGTCTCTCTCTAGTCCTGGTTTGGTCTCTCTCTAGTCCTGGTTTGGTCTCTCTCTAGTCCTGGTTTGGTCTCTCTCTAGTCCTGGTTTGGTCTCTCTCTAGTCCTGGTTTGGTCTCTCTCTAGTCCTAGTTTGGTCTCTCTCTTGTTCTGGTTTGGTCCCTCTCTAGTCCTGGTTTGGTCTCTCTCTAGTCCTGGTTTGGTCTCTCTCTAGTCCTGGTTTGGTCTCTCTCTAGTCCTGGTTTGGTCTCTCTCTAGTCCTGGTTTGGTCTCTCTCTAGTCCTGGTTTGGTCTCTCTCTAGTCCTGGTTTGGTCTCTCTCTAGTCCTGGTTTGGTCTCTCTCTAGTCCTGGTTTGGTCTCTCTCTAGTCCTGGTTTGGTCTCTCTCTAGTTCTGGTTTGGTCTCTCTCTAGTCCTGGTTTGTTCCCTCTCTAGTCCTGGTTTGGTCTCTCTCTAGTCCTGGTTTGGTCTCTCTCTAGTCCTGTTTTGGTCTCTCTCTAGTCCTGGTTTGGTCTCTCTCTAGTCCTGGTTTGGTCTCTCTCTAGTCCTAGTTTGGTCTCTCTCTAGTTCTGGTTTGGTCTCTCTCTAGTCCTGGTTTGTTCCCTCTCTAGTCCTGGTTTGGTCTCTCTCTAGTCCTGGTTTGGTCTTTCTCTAGTCCTGGTTTGGTCTCTCTCTAGTCCTGGTTTGGTCTCTCTCTAGTCCTGGTTTGGTCTCTCTCTAGTCCTGGTTTGGTCTCTCTCTAGTCCTGGTTTGGTCTCTCTCTAGTCCTGGTTTGGTCTCTCTCTAGTCCTGGTTTGGTCCCTCTCTAGTCCTGGTTTGGTCCCTCTCTAGTCCTGGTTTGGTCCCTCTCTAGTCCTGGTTTGGTCCCTCTCTAGTCCTGGTTTGGTCTCTCTCTAGTCCTGGTTTGGTCTCTCTCTAGTCCTGGTTTGGTCTCTCTCTAGTCCTAGTTTGGTCTCTCTCTAGTCCTGGTTTGGTCTCTCTCTAGTCCTGGTTTGGTCTCTCTCTAGTCCTGGTTTGGTCTCTCTCTAGTCCTGGTTTGGTCTCTCTCTAGTCCTGGTTTGGTCTCTCTCTAGTCCTGGTTTGGTCTCTCTCTAGTCCTGGTTTGGTCTCTCTCTAGTCCTAGTTTGGTCTCTCTCTAGTTCTGGTTTGGTCCCTCTCTAGTCCTGGTTTGGTCTCTCTCTAGTCCTGGTTTGGTCTCTCTCTAGTCCTGGTTTGGTCTCTCTCTAGTCCTGGTTTGGTCTCTCTCTAGTCCTGGTTTGGTCTCTCTCTAGTCCTGGTTTGGTCCCTCTCTAGTCCTGGTTTGGTCCCTCTCTAGTCCTGGTTTGGTCCCTCTCTAGTCCTGGTTTGGTCTCTCTCTAGTCCTGGTTTGGTCTCTCTCTAGTCCTGGTTTGGTCTCTCTCTAGTCCTAGTTTGGTCTCTCTCTAGTCCTGGTTTGGTCTCTCTCTAGTCCTGGTTTGGTCTCTCTCTAGTCCTGGTTTGGTCTCTCTCTAGTCCTGGTTTGGTCTCTCTCTAGTCCTGGTTTGGTCTCTCTCTAGTCCTGGTTTGGTCTCTCTCTAGTCCTGGTTTGGTCTCTCTCTAGTCCTAGTTTGGTCTCTCTCTAGTTCTGGTTTGGTCCCTCTCTAGTCCTGGTTTGGTCTCTCTCTAGTCCTGGTTTGGTCTCTCTCTAGTCCTGGTTTGGTCTCTCTCTAGTCCTGGTTTGGTCTCTCTCTAGTCCTGGTTTGGTCTCTCTCTAGTCCTAGTTTGGTCTCTCTCTAGTCCTGGTTTGGTCTCTCTCTAGTCCTGGTTTGGTCTCTCTCTAGTCCTGGTTTGGTCTCTCTCTAGTCCTGGTTTGGTCTCTCTCTAGTCCTGGTTTGGTCTCTCTCTAGTCCTGGTTTGGTCTCTCTCTAGTCCTGGTTTGGTCTCTCTCTAGTCCTGGTTTGGTCTCTCTCTAGTCCTGGTTTGGTCTCTCTCTAGTCCTAGTTTGGTCTCTCTCTAGTTCTGGTTTGGTCTCTCTCTAGTCCTGGTTTGTTCCCTCTCTAGTCCTGGTTTGGTCTCTCTCTAGTCCTGGTTTGGTCTCTCTCTAGTCCTGTTTTGGTCTCTCTCTAGTCCTGGTTTGGTCTCTCTCTAGTCCTGTTTTGGTCTTTCAAATTTCAAACTCTCAATGCACGTGTGCTAACTGCTAACCATTCAACCACCGAGCGGCACAACATTCAGATTGAGAAGGCTCACGACATCACAGCTGGCTCTATCAAACACGTTTTTCATATTTGAGACATTAGAATTCAGATTTGCCGACATAAAAGCAGGTGAAGGCGGCGTCTCTTCAGTGTTCGAACAGCAGATACAGCACAGACAGTGAGGAATCCACCTTAGGCCAGCGGGTCCACACAGAAAGCAGACGGCTCCCAAACATGGACAAGAGAAAAAGCGTCCATAAATCACACTGTCCTCCCTCTGGGCTCTTTGTTTACGGTGTTTCTGATGGAGAGGCTGCGGGTACTCTCTGCTCATGTCTTATCCAGCTCTATAAACCACATCCTGAGACCATTTTAAAAGGTCTTGAAAGGCTTTTCACGAGGGACGTTTGAACAATCTCGTGCATGAAAGAGCTGATCCTGATTTAGTGGTTCCAACAATATCGTTTTTTTTTCGGTAGCAAGATATCACACTTCAATATGTGTTTATGACAGGAGATTTAGTTTTTGTTTGAGGTATGTTGACTTGTTTGTCTGTTTGGAAAAAGAGAGTCAAACCAGATCACTTCATTCCTGTGGGTTTCTTGAATGTTTCACTTGCCAGACGGGATGAGCAGAGATAGAACAGGAGATTCGAAGTCAAAGAGAAGTTATTATGTCTTCACTACCCCACTCATCAAACCTTATTTGAAGTAGTAAATTCATCTAAAATCAAGACCAAATTCATCTGCAAATTCATCTTTTGAATGGCACTTTCTTTCTTTTTCTATCCCTTTGTTGAGTTTTAAGATCAACTAAAGTCAACTAAAGGCATGCCCTGAGCTTCAAGTGTGGCACCGACTAAAGTTCTCATAATTATTGGCACCTCAATAACTATTTATACAAGGAAGTATAAGTAAACGACATCTTCATATGTGAAAACGCGGATTAAACTGTCCAGTCACCATTACAATTAGTCTTTGGCATGGGACGAGCACTGGAATGGTTTGCTACTCCAAACTACTCTAAAGTTCTGGGCAATTAAACCAATTTTGATCAAGATTTTGCCATTTCTAATCGTCAGTGATGTGGTCGGGGGATTTTAATGTCCACGTCAACAGCCAGTCTTCTGTCAGTAAAAGCATGTGGTTTGGAGCAGAGTTCAGAATTTGGAGGAAGGTTACGATTAAAAGGAGCAGTGACCCATGTCCAGATCTTGTGCTAGGTTTGGTCAGGAACGCAGCTGGAGGATTTGTACCTGTTGTGCATATTTTGTGTTGATGGGGGAAAGTGGAGCCCGGAGGAAATCCACCCAGACCCGAGGAGAAACATGCAAACTCCACACAGAAAGTCTCGGGCCAACCCACAACCTTCTTGCTGTGAGGCGAGAGTACATGCTACGCTACGCTACTCTTTTATGTCATGAAATCAGTACCGTATTTTCCGGACCATAAGTCGCATCGGAGTATAAGTCGCACCAGCCAAAAAATGCATAATAAAGGAAGGAAAAAAAACATATATAAGTCGCACTGGAGTATAAGTCGCACTAGCCAAAAAATGCATAATAGAGAAGAAAAAAACATATATAAGTCGCACTGGAGTATAAGTCGCACCAGCCAAAAAATGCATAATAGAGAAGAAAAAAACATATATATAAGTCGCACTGGAGTATAAGTATATAAGTATAAATATAAGTATAAGTCGCATCCCGGCCATCAAAAAAGGTGCAACTTATAGTCCGGAAAATACGGTACTTATTTTGTTTATAAAAAGAAGATTCGATACAAAAAAGTAAATGATGTGTTTAATCAAAGTGTAAAAAGGTCAAAGATGAAGTTCAAACCAGATCAAATGTTTTTGTCCTGAGGTTTCACAAGATTTAAGCGTGACATTTTTAACCCGCGTGACACTCTGCACCTATTTATACTCTGCACAGGGATCAAAACAGAAGGAAGCACGGCACTTTCAAAATAAAACTCCAAATCAGCTTTGGCCACATATCTATGAAGAACAGTGCGCTTTGATCGTTAATCTGAAAATGAAGGTTCACTGCGTCATCGTCTGTACGAAACGGAAAGTCAAACCGGGTCTTCTGTCAATTTGTTCAAGACTTTGGACAAGAGCTGCAAAGACAACAGGACAAGAGCTGGTTGACTTCAGTTCATTTGCAGATTTAGTCCTGTAACTCTGGACATGTGGAAAGGGATTAGACAAGGACAATTAATTACTGCCGTGTCCTGGTCTGGAAGACGGGAAACTCCCAGTTCAAATACTTTACAACAGGCCGATAGTAATCACCAATATTTACCGAGGTCAGGACAGCATGAGGTTCATTGTTAAGTTTTAACGAAGGAGGTTAAGTCCGGTCACTAACGGCAAATTAATACATTTACTGAATTATCTTATTAAATTAAAAGAGAGCCTTAGATGCAGTGAAGCCAGTTTTAACTTGTGATACGTATTACAGCTCAGCAATTGGTGACAAAGCAAAAATAATTCTGAATATTTGGCAAATACATGACATATTTGAAGTGTTATTGACGCAGACATAATAATAATAATAATAAAACTCTCTGAAATGAATAAGAGCTGAACCGCACAATTTATATGTTTCTAAATTGCGTCTCGTCTTGACTGTCCTTATTTAATTAAAAAAGTGTCTTGTTTCTGTTCACGAAAATTAAAATGAAAAAATTCAAAGCCATTTTCTATGTTAAAATATAATTTAAAAATATCTATAAGAAGAGGGAAAATTGTGATATTGCCCCTAACTTTTATACAATGTCATTTTCAACATAAAATCAAAGTTGTGTCTTATATATAGATCAAATACGCTGCAAAACTATTACAAATGTCAAAAATGAGTGCACTTTTGGGTTGTTTTTTATTCAAACAACCCCATTACCAACAATACAGTCCGAGAAGTGCTGCTTTTGATGAAAACCTAACGTGCTTCACCAAGTCGTCCACAAAAACCATATTTTAGCTTCATGTGGTTCAAATGTCCCTGTCTGAGGATTAATCGGCAGTGAAATAATGTTTGATGCGCCTCTTCCTCTCACAGCAGCGACAGTGAAGCTCATATGAACCACATGAGAAGGAAACGCCGCGGATGGAAACGGAAAAAACAGGAAAAAGTGCTTTGGTCTGACTGTGGCGCTCACAGAAGTATTTGGACATTTTCCCACGCTAAATGTAAGATTCAATTTGTCGACTTAAGACGCCGTTTACAGTAACCTATATGATTACTTTATTTAAACTTCATTGGAAAACTCAGAGTGCGCAGTAAAACATGAAAAAACAACCACATAAACAGTCAATGATAAATAACAACAGCGAAACATTCTGACGCTCTGAAATAAACGAGCGAAAAAGATCGATGTGCTAAAAATGTCAAATTTGCGGGAAGAACGTTTTAGCATGACGAGAAGTCCTACATTTAACGAAGGAGGAAACTACATTTGTAAAGAACTACATGGACCACAAGAAGACTTTCAATGGTGCAGCAATAAAAGTTCAGCCAGAAGAACAGACGCTGACGAGGCTTCTTTGCAATGTTACTTGTGTTGTGTCTTTTCTATCTTTACAGGACTTGGGACAGCTTTGGTAAAAGGAAAATTGATACGAAAAGTGACAATAAAGTAGTATATCGAAGAATACAAGTGTACAGAAATGCTAATTGTTGGGAGTGACTTTGTGTGTTAAACAAGGGCTTTCCATCGAGTCACAAAGCCTAAAATCGACTAAAACTACCAAGAATCCTCTTTTTTCTCCACCCAATCTATAAATGGCTTGATCAAAATGTGGATAAATCTAGGCCTAATGTATGTTGTATGCCGTGTGTATAAGATTTGCTTTAAGATAATTATATAACTTAATCACCAATACGATTCTTCATCTGTGAGTTTCCCTTTTCAAAATAAAATATTCGATCATTTAGGGTGAAAAGTCCTCAGAATGTTGCCCATGAGCAGGAAGCTGTATCCCGTGAATGTTCAGCAGTAAAGTCACTTCCTGTGCGTCTGAACTGACCCGAGCCGGTCCTCCTCTTTCTTCCGCAGGTTGAAGTCTCTCTGAACCACGTCCCACACGTGTTTGGCCTCTTCGTCCGTCAGCTTGGACAGGTCCAGCTTCTTCGCTGTGGTCACTGAGCCAGGCATCGTGAACCCTCAACGCTGCGAGCTGTCCGAGTCCTGCAACCGGCGCGCTGAAACAAAACCACACAATGAACTTAGTCTTGTCTTATCATTTGAGTGGTGCCTCATCAGTATTTGAACAGTTTTGATATTAGTATTTGTATCTAATTGTAGCACACTCATCTTTGTTAACGGAAAACTCATCAAAATATAAAGTTTCTGCAGCACATTTAAAGGATTAAGTTAGAAAACCTTCAGATTATTTTTCTTTTTTTATTCCTATTCAGAACACAAAATGCTTCAATGTTATTTCACAAGTAAACTGTCTCTAAAATCCACTAACTCATTATAAAATTGTCAGAAAATTCCTGTCCAATGATATGGAAATACAGTTATATTTCAAAAGTTTATTAATTGCAGAAAGACAATATTAAACACATGCATCTTATTCTTCAGAAATGCCTAAACTTCTGTACAAATCATATATATATATTTTTTATAACTAAACAGCATTTAAACAGAGCAATGTTCCCTCTCATTTTTTTTTTTTTTTGCCTTTCTGCTACAAGAAAACGTGCATTAAACTCACAAACAATCCATCATTTAAAGATTTCTGATGAATTGCCACAGCCAAATATCAGCAGCTTTAGTTAAATGTGTAAAATTAGCTCCTCCAAAACCAACAACACAAGACGGTCAAGAGGAATTAGGCGAGTCATTACTTTAAATCAATCTAAACTGTCGTGTCTCCAATTTAGAGCCGAGAGTTCAGAGTTCAAAGTCTGAGCGTTCACGACAGTTTCAACTGTGTGAAAACTGTGCAAATAAAGTCATGGTTCAGTTCAGGGCAGAAAAGGACAATTATTCACGTTCGCTGCGAGATCACAAACCCTGAGTGTGCGGTTCATTCAGATTCAGACGGCTTAATCCACCAGGGCCGATAGTAAAGCAGTGAAAAGCACATGGAGAACAACCAAACCACCGACACGGAACCAAACAGACTGCACAGAACCAAACATACTGCACAGAACCAAACATACTGCACTGAACCAAACATACTGCACTGAACCAAACATACTGCACTGAACCAAACATACTGCACTGAACCAAACATACTGCACAGAACCAAACATACTGCACAGAACCAAACATACTGCACAGAACCAAACATACTGCACAGAACCAAACATACTGCACAGAACCAAACATACTGCACAGAACCAAACATACTGCACAGAACCAAACATACTGCACAGAACCAAACATACTGCACTGAACCAAACATACTGCACAGAACCAAACATACTGCACAGAACCAAACATGCTGCACGGAACCAAACATACTGCACAGAACCAAACATACTGCACAGAACCAAACATACTGCACTGAACCAAACATACTGCACTGAACCAAACATACTGCACAGAACCAAACATACTGCACTGAACCAAACATACTGCACTGAACCAAACATACTGCACTGAACCAAACATACTGCACTGAACCAAACATACTGCACAGAACCAAACATACTGCACAGAACCAAACATACTGCACAGAACCAAACATACTGCACAGAACCAAACATACTGCACAGAACCAAACATACTGCACAGAACCAAACATACTGCACAGAACCAAACATACTGCACTGAACCAAACATACTGCACAGAACCAAACATACTGCACAGAACCAAACATGCTGCACGGAACCAAACATACTGCACAGAACCAAACATACTGCACAGAACCAAACATACTGCACTGAACCAAACATACTGCACAGAACCAAACATACTGCACAGAACCAAACATACTGCACTGAACCAAACATACTGCACTGAACCAAACATACTGCACTGAACCAAACATACTGCACTGAACCAAACATACTGCACTGAACCAAACATACTGCACAGAACCAAACATACTGCACAGAACCAAACATACTGCACAGAACCAAACATACTGCACAGAACCAAACATACTGCACTGAACCAAACATACTGCACTGAACCAAACATACTGCACAGAACCAAACATACTGCACGGAACCAAACATACTGCACAGAACCAAACATACTGCACGGAACCAAACATACTGCACAGAACCAAACAGACTGCACAGAACCAAACATACTGCACAGAACCAAACAGACTGCACAGAACCAAACATACTGCACAGAACCAAACATACTGCACAGAACCAAACATATGGAACAAAGATGAGTTTTGAGATCAGTAATTGGCATTCAATCAAAAATACATTACAGCGAGAGTTTAAAAGGCGAATAGAAGTAGGAATATTTCAGATACTATACTATAATACTTAAATAAGGAACAACATAGCGAAGGCCTGAGGACAGTGAAGAAAACTCAGCTTTTAAAATGTGGTTCTGTGAGTTAAGAATCACATTGGCAGATGTAAAATGTGTGCGTCACAGAAGGAAGTCTTTCTGCTGCAATTTCTGAACTGATTTTAACAATGAAATTAAGATTTTTCCCCCCGTCTTTGTCAGAGAAGCTGTTAAACCGGCAAATAAAAGAAAAACACATGATAGTTGTTGTTAATATTATCTAGTTGTACAGGTTTTTTCCCCACAGTTTAGTTTTGTTGTTGAAATAGTTGCATAAAGTGGACTTGTCACTTGCATTTCAGGTTTTAGAACTTCTGCATCTGTTTTGAAGACACAATTTAAGAGCAAAGTCCCATCTCGAAGCTCCGTTTGCATTAGAGCCCCCGCTTCTCAGGGCAATATGCAGAAATATGCAGCAACATGCAGCAACATGCAGCAATATGCAGCAATATGCAGCAATATGCAGAAATATGCAGCAACATGCAGCAATATGCAGCAATATGCAGCAATATGCAGCAATATGCAGCGATATGCAGCGATATGCAGCGATATGCAGCGATATGCAGCGATATGCAGCGATATGCAGCGATATGCAGCGATATGCAGCGATATGCAGCGATATGCAGCGATATGCAGCGATATGCAGCGATATGCAGCGATATGCAGCGATATGCAGCAATATGCAGCACTATGCAGCAATATGCAGCAATATGCAGCAATATGCAGCAATATGCAGCGACATGCAGCGACATGCAGCGATATGCAGCGATATGCAGCGATATGCAGCGATATGCAGCGATATGCAGCGATATGCAGCGATATGCAGCGATATGCAGCGATATGCAGCGATATGCAGCAATATGCAGCAATATGCAGCAATATGCAGCAATATGCAACAATATGCAGCAATATGCAGCGATATGCAGCAATATGCAGCAATATGCAGCAATATGCAGCGATATGCAGCGATATGCAGCGACATGCAGCGACATGCAGCGACATGCAGCGATATGCAGCGACATGCAGCGACATGCAGCGACATGCAGCGATATGCAGCGATATGCAGCAATATGCAGCAATATGCAGCAATATGCAGCAATATGCAGCAATATGCAGCAATATGCAGCAATATGCAGCAATATGCAGCAACATGCAGCGATATGCAGCGATATGCAGCGATATGCAGCGATATGCAGCAATATGCAGCAACATGCAGCGATATGCAGCAATATGCAGCAATATGCAGCAATATGCAGCAATATGCAGCAATATGCAGCAATATGTAGCGATATGCAGCAATATGCAGCAATATGCAGCAACATGCATGGACAATGGCAATACAGCAGTTCAGCAGAAGAGCGGTTGTGCTAATACATCCATGTGTTTGCAGTGAATGCAACTTGTGTTCACATAAAAACATTGCAACCATCAGCATCTCTGTAGAAATAAGAAAACAATGATGAAGGACCAAGATTATAACTTCCACTTATCAAAAATATTAACCCCGGGAATTACATTTTGTTTCCCATTATCCTGTTATTTATAGTGCACGACATACAGCAAATGTGTGAATCTTAATGAGATAAATAAATGATATGTTAAGTCATGCTGTTTGGATTAACTTAGCAGGAAGCCAGAGGGCCAACAAAAAATGGTCTGAGGGCCGCATTTGGCCCCCGAGCCATAGTTTGGACATGCCTGTGTTAAGTTATGTAATGCAATAGAAAGAATGTTTTGCTCTCACGTTAATTATGTCAAAATATGTCTCTTTCTAAAACACCATGTCAGACAAAGCGAGATGTTTTAGACAAATATAAGAGGCATTAATCCATAAATGCCTCTCATATTTGTCTAAAACATCTTCAATCATTTTCATCAGTCGTGAAGGGATTAGAAACCCTCCCATTGTAACAAAAGGACTTTAATAAAGTCTCTTACACGCATGACTTAAGCCTATCAAACCGATTCAAGTGGTTCATTGCAACGTGTCAACTTAAGTCCTGCAAAACACACCTTAAGTAGAAGAAGACGCCTCCGTTTGGACATTTTTCTTGGACCAGGAATGCATTTCCCTCACGCAATTATCTTGTTTTTCTCAACCTACGTCACAAAACCTCTTCAACCATCCACTCGCCTAATCTAATTTCATTCTCTGTAGCAGTCAATTCTAAAACGAGCTCAGTGGCAGCGAGTCTGTGGACAGAGTAGCAAAGATCTGTTCAAATAAAGCGGATGAATAAAAACATCCTCGTGTTGTTTGCTTTATGGGAGTCGATTACTGTCTCAAACTGCAAAGAAACGACCGATTTCACAGTTAAAATACATGTCTCCAACTGTTATTGTTCAGTTTGTAATCTTAGTATAATGTTTGGCATGTTAGATTTAGCATTATTGTTGCGTTTGCTGTACGAGTTTTGATCGGACTATAATGGAGAAATGATTATCAGATGGAATCCACTTGTGTTTGTCGAGGGAAGTCTGTGTTCAAAGGTGCGACTGCAAACAAAGGTGCAGCTCCTGCTCTCACAGCGTAATGTACATGCTATAAGAACTATCTCAAAATGTACTGCATAATTCAAGTGTTTTGTGACTGGTTCGGCCATTGTTGCAGACAATATAACACGTTTGATGTCTAAGGGAAGCACGATGTGAAAGAAAGTCAAGAATTTGAAGTTTTTCTCACACAAAACTATGAATAATAAGTTTTCCATAAAGCAATTTATAAACACGTCTGAGAGTGACAATACAAGTATGTCCTCCTAGTTTATTCTTTTTAATGATCCCGAGAAAACGTGCACGAACAAAATAAACAATAAGCACATTTTTTTAATCATGAAACTCAATTAAAACCAAATATTTGCATTCATTATTCAAACTTCTATGAACTTTAACTGGACAAATATATATAGATGCTCAAATTGCAATGGTATCTCACTAAACCACACACACACCACACACACACACACAAACATACCAAACTTTAAGTCATTCTTGTTGTTGTGTAGATAATATCCATAATAATATAGATATAATATACAGGCGTGTGTTATGTTACTCACCTCTGCAGTTTGCTGTTGACTTCTGTCCCTCAGGAGAGGATTCTGGAGCCAATGACTGACTGTGGGGCAAGACCTGAAGCACTCATCACATGTCCAGCTAACAAGGAGCCACCTCCTGTGGCACTTTCCCTCCTCCTGCTCCTCCTGCTGCTCCTCCTCCTGCTGCTCCTCCTCCTGCTGCTGCTCCTCTTCCTGCTCCTCCTGCTGCTCCTCCTGCTCCTCCTGCTGCTCCTGCTGCTCCTCCCCCTCCTGCTCCTCCTCCTCCTGCTCCTCCTCCTGCTGCTCCTCCTCCTCCTCCTGCTGCTCCCCCTTCTCCTCCTGCTCCTCCTCCTCCTGCTCCTCCTCCTGCTCTTCCTCCTGCTGCTCCTCCTCCTCCTGCTGCTCCTCCTCCTCCTCCTCCTCCTCCTGCTCATCTTCCTCCTGCTCCTCCTCCTGCTGCTCCTCCTCCTCCTCCTGCTGCTCCTCCTCCTGCTGCTCCTCCTCCTCCTGCTCCTCCTCCTGCTCCTCCTCCTGCTCCTGCTCCTCCTCCTGCTCCTGCTCCTCCTCCTCCTCCTGCTCCTCCTCCTCCTCCTCCTGCTCCTCCTCCTCCTCCTCCTGCTCCTCCTCCTGCTCCTCCTCCTCCTCCTCCTGCTCTCCTCCTGCTCCTCCTCCTCTGCTCCTGCTCCTGCTCCTCCTCCTCCTGCTCCTGCTCCTGCTCCTCCTCCTGCTCCTGCTCGTTCTGCTTTCATTCAAGTTCAAAGAGTCAGGCAGAATGTGCACTGGCCCTTGAGTTCAGAGCAGACCTGATTAGTGAATTATCGAGCGGTTGAGCGGCGTCTGTGGCGTCTGGAGAAGAACACACAGGATTAAACCCAAAGAACCTGGAATAAAGGAAAAACTGATCATAAACGAGTTACTAAAAATGCAATGCTCATTTATGCAGTTTTCTGACATCATACTTTAACTCCTGCTTCAGTAATATACTTGTAGTACAGTGATAAATACTCTTACTTCTTGGTTCCTCTGCCCCACCAGTAAATCTACAAGTGACAAAAGCTTTATATTGACCATATTAAATGATTTGAATGATTGTGTTCCCTGCACCGCTACTTCAAATCTGATTTACTTTTCTCATTTTTGTGTTTATCCTTTGAAAACAACAGGATTCTTGCTTTATTTCATATGTTTTGTTTGTGCAATTACAATAACTGAAATCATAAATCCGATTTTAAATACATTTTACAGCCAAACTCAGTACTCAAGTAGTAGTTTCTCTAAATACTTTACTCAACTTTACGCTTACTTGAGTAATTATTTGGGTAACCATTTTTTTAAACTTATACTTGAGTAATATTATTTTAAAGTTAAGTACACATTTGGCTGCACTACCATCTCTTAAATTTTACTCCGACTTAAACCAAACAGTATTTTTGTTTCGTAGTGACTTTACACAGTTTATCCCTGATGTGGACATAGTTTAGTCCATGTTTAGTCTTAATATTGATGTGTTGTCTGTGTGTGCCAGTGTAAATGCTTATAACTTATGTGGAACTTTTTCCGAACTTATGAAACTATCAACTATTACTGAATGCCACTGTTTTGTGTGTAACATTGAATGCAATAGTTAAGTATATTAGACAATGGTTTATTATAATAGTGATAATAAATCATTCATCATTGGTTAAGTTGGCTGTGCATTGTATTTCTTGTCACTGTTTGTTCAAGGTGTGTCAGGTTATAAAGCAGTAGTTACACCCACAATGTTTATCCTGACATTACAGCTAATCAAACTATTATTAAACACTTAGTTTCAAGTGCACTCAAAGACACTTCACAACTTGAAGCGTTATTTATTTGCTCCTGTGTTCACCTTCTGGTCACGGTCACAGGCAAATGTGTGAAGCTTTTTCCTCATGAACACAATTACTAGAGTAGCGTAAGCCTCCGTTGCTATAGACTCTTTGTGGTTGCCGGGGCCACGTGTCAGGGATGCCACACTGTCTGCAGCTAACTGAAGCCAATCGCAGAAGCTAACAGTTACAGTGGATCATTCTATAAACGGAAGTACGAGTGCGTGTTTCATGTGTTTCAACCTCAGAGCCAATCAGGAGCGAGGTTGTAGAAGGTACCCGCCCCTTCCCGCCGGGCGCTGCTGGTTTCAAAGAGCCGTGCTAGCTGTCACTCAAACTCTTGTTGCCAACACGAGGCGAGACCGATGTCGAGAGAAGGTGACACAGAAGGTGATCGGTCCGTTATTTTTGTTCTTATCTTCATTTACAAAGACAATAGTGAAATGAAAAAACAGGATCAAGTAGATGTTTTTAATACAAACATTTCAAGCCCAGAATGATGAGTTTCACGGCGACAGTTGAAGAGAAAGAAGATTTCAATGGAAAGTGAATGGGAACCAGAGCTGAAGGAACCGAAACACGTCCGTGGTCACTTCCTATTGGCTGGCGGGCTCGCACTGTCCACTCCTATGACGTCTGTGCAGTGGGGATGGCCTAATGTACATGTTTTAGGCTGATGGAGCTTTAATAAACCAGAAGAGTGAGAAAAAACACTAAAACACGGGAGACAACAACGCAATTGTCATGATTGGTGTATTTACTTTTTATTAGTATTACTCTAACAGACGTATGGATCAGTCCGCTCTGCTGAGGGGGGTTTCCACAGCTCTATCATTAAAATATACATCTGTTCATTTAGGGTCAATATTTGCACAGCAGCATTAAATGAAAAACTGTTCGCACTTGCACCACATCAGGACCAAACTGTGACTAAATCCAGATTAAACTAGGACTAGACAAGGACTGAACCAGGACTAGAACAGCACTAAATCAAGTCAAGGTCAGGAATCAAACCAAACCAAGTGTGAACGCACAAGATTTCGATTTTGATGGTAAAGAAAAGGGTTTGATACTTGAGTCCAACTATCTAAATAATAAAAAGTGTTTTGTTTATGGTTTTGAACTGGTGTCAGATAATATTAGTTTCTTTAACATTCCCATGCAGTTTTATACTGTCGAATTTGGTCCAATGTATATGATTTATTCAGTATCAATACATTAGAGGCACGACTGAGTTTATGAATCAAACAGAATCAAACCGATGATAAACAATACTGACCCTAAACCTCGTTGTACATTCATCTGGCCCATGTTAATTGTAAACCTGTAAATTGGCCTGCAGTGCGACACAAACACACGTCATCAGGTCCTTGTTTACCCCGCAGTGCGAGTCGGTCTCATTGTTTACCAGTGGCTGCCTCTTTCTGCCCTTTTGGTGCCTTGTGTTTTTCAGGAGGCTGATTTAAGCCATGTGACCCGTCCAGTCATCTCCTCGTGAGGTGAACCGCGGCCTCTGTGCGCCGTCATCCTCCACTGAAGTAAATAAGCACGAGCCGAGTCACTGACCGCTCCGAAACACAGTGAACGCCGGGGGAATACATGGGTGGTTTCCAGTCTTTAATATAGAAACATGCAGCCAGAATATGCTTGCAATTTGTCTTATTGTTGTTAATACGTGACCGGCCTGATTTGTTTAATGTTGGGAGGTCAAGATGATTTGGTTAGTCGTGATTATTGTGATTATTCAAGTCGTGAGAACTGAAAAAACAATAATTGTGACCATTTTATAAGCAGCTAATATGCTACAGCTAAATGCAAAGTATTTTTTAAAATTCTGTCTGTTTTGTAACATTAACATTATTTGTCATTTTTGGAATAGTAGTGAGTCAGACATTAAAATGCTACTGTTGTTAATGGTCTCAATAATCGTAAATAGTGTTGTAAAGTAAAATTGGATACCGTGACATGCCTAGTTTAATGCATTATTTATTTTGTTGTATTTATTGAACATTCAAGCTAGGCTAACTTTAATGCTACATGAACGCTAATGGAATGTAGATTAACGTTATTCTCACCCACGACTGATGAAGCTTTATGGAATCAAATGACAGCAAAATATGTTATCTTTAGTTTTATTTAGACAGCACAAAGGTGTTTAATGTTGCTATTTTACTCAATCATGGGGGAAAAACAGCGACTCCTGTGGCCATTAGTGATTACTGCACAAACAAAGACTCAAAGTTTATGAAAACAACACGTTCTCCTCTTAGGTTAATAGTGACAAATGATACATCACATGTTCAGAATAATTAACCTACATATGACTTAAGGAAACAAGTCAAGTCAATTTGTAGTCCACTTTTTTATGTCAATAGTGTTGGATTAAAAATGTTCACCTTGTCTTCCTAGTTAAATAGTTTATCAGAATCAGAATCAGAATCACAAAGGAGTTTATTGCCATTTGTCGATGAACAAAAATTCACAGACATAGGAACTGGTGATTTGGTGCAACACAAACAACAAACATTGAACGCTTTATACATCTGACATATCCGACAATAGGTATGGGATGATGCATTACGAAGATAGCCGTTGCCGTAGAAACATGTCAACATCTCTCGTTGTTATTATCATCAACATCTGAAGCGGTGTCTATCTGAAAAAGGGCGTTAAATGGGATTTTTTTTTTTAAATGAGCCCTAAAAGAATGAAAAAGAAACAATTAAAAAATATATGAAAGAAACAAAAGACAAAGCACCAGACACTAAACTCCTGCCATACACGCTCCACCTTCACTGCTGCTGCTTTGACACTGCGCACACTTGTGGATGTGTAAACCTTCCAAAAACAGCAGACACTGAACACAGACACGGATTAAACCTGAGAAAGAACAGCGTTTGGGCTCTGCAGTTTTATCCGCGAAGAGCACGTTAGCGTCACGTTAGCGTCACGTTAGCGTCACGTGCCGTTCCACTTTGCCCTGGCTCTCCGCCCGCGTAAACAGAGCCGCGTGGAAGTCCCGGACGGGGATCTGGTCCGCGGGTCACGTGTTGGAGTGACTCAGTCTGTCCGGGAGCTCTCTGCCAAGATTCCAACTACCGTATTCTACGCACAATAAGGCGCACTTAAAAGCCTTTAATTTTCTCAAAAAACAACAGTGCGCCTTATAGTCCAGTGCGCCTTATACCGTATTTTCCGGACCTTAAGTCGCACCTTTTTTCATAGTTTTGGCCAGGGTGCGACTTATACTTATATTTATACTGATATAACTATACTTAGCGACTTATGTGTGATATTATTTGTTATTTTCACACTTGCAACTGCATTTCATACTCCAGTGCGACTTATATATGTTTTTTTCTTCTATATTATGCATTTTTTGGCTGGTGCGACTTATACTCCGGAAAATAACGGTATATGAAAAATTATCAAAAATAGACATTTATTGACAGTGAGCCTTATAGTGTGGAAAATAAGGCACACTATGATAAAAAAAAAAAACATTGTGGTCTACATAAGGCCTTTATTGGGTGCATATACTGTATTTTGGACACAAAAACATTCAGAATTGAAAGGGGAACTCCTCCGTCACGCAGAATAGCGTTGAACGTACGCATCTTCCATTTGTTGAGTTACAAATGTCTTCAGTGGCATAAATGAGTTGGTTGTCATACATTCCAGGCAGAGCAGTAACATCGCGGTGTCAGCGAGCGGCTGGTGCCAAATCCTAATCAGAAACGTTACATAAAGCACCTTATCATTCCAGACACGCCAGACAGCATCTTCTCCCAATTAAAACTGAAGCTGCTCCTGAACGTTTTGGTGCTCAAACAATTGTCCGGCAACTTTGTGAATTCGACACTTAATTTCGGCTTCTGTTTCTGATTTTCTCCAGAGAAATGTCAGATTTAGCCCACGTTTCCTTGGTAAATATAAGTAAAGCTGATTGACACCAGTTTGGGCATTTATTGGTTTTGACAATTACGTTTTCAAAGATGAAGTGAATTTCACTCACATTTTGTTTTAAGGACTTGTAATAAAGTCAAAAAAATAAAATAAAAATGTATATACAGAAATATGAAAGACCTATTAATTTTTTGGGTTGTTTCGAGTACAAACTGACCCTGATTTTTCCCTGAATGATTAATTTACCTGGAAATAAGCGCTTTATTTTTATATTGTACCTTTCCGGGAGCTTAATAGTTATTTTTTATCAGACTGTGGACTAGATTAATGCAGAAAATGTCTAATGGATCTGTACAAATACGCTGGAATTTTTAGGGTTTATTGAAGTTTATAGTAAATCTAGTCCATTGTGCGCATGACGGGTTTTTGTGGTTTTCCTACATTTACTTTAATTGGTGGCATCGTTAATTTAACAGAAAGTTCAAGGTGAGACATCGCATTCCAGTGACATAAATGAATACAAACAAAGTATCGTAACATATACTCTTCTTCATAATATTCAGTCGGTTTATCCAGACGCTGCCGGACTCTGTGGCTGTGATAATTACGACAAATTATGACAATGACAATTTGACAATATGACAATTTCAAACTATTACTTGAAAGACATCGTGTGTAAAAATGTAACGTTTGAAGACATAATTGAAAAACTCTATACACAAGGTTATTGCAATACGCCTATTGTTCATGCAGCAATTTTATGTGTTTGATTGCAATTAGAGATAAAGCTGCTTCAAATGTGCTTTTTAAACCAAAACTCAAAGGATAAATCTCTGAAACAAACTCTCTCCTTCTGTTTCATCCAGTATTGAGTCGAAAAACCCCCGGTAGGGTTCAAATTTGTGGACGGTTTTGTGCGCGCAGTCGATCGTACAGAACACACAAGCGATGTCAAAATACCGTATTTTCCGCACTATAAGGCGCACTTAAAAAAGCCTTTCATTTTCTCTAAAAACGACAGTGCGCCTTATAACCCAGTGCGCCTTTTTAATGAAGAATGATCAAAAATAGACCATTCATTATAATCTAAGTGTGCCTTATAACCCAGTGCGCCTTATATATGAAAAATAATCAAAAATAGACCATTCATTATAATTTAAGTGTGCCTTATAATCCAGTGCGCCTTATATATGAAGAATGATCAAAAATAGACCATTCATTATAATCTAAGTGTGCCTTATAATCCAAGTGTGCCTTACAGTGTGGACAATACGGTACAGTAAACATCAAACACGAACAATATGTTATAGATGTGGACATTTCAATGCTGCTTTCAGGCGGAACACTGGATGGGCTGCAGCACGGAGGCCGGAGGAGTAATCACGTCGCAGCTGCCTCTCACTTTAGGTCGCTCCCGTAGCTATGGAAACGCAAACAAACGCGGTTCACAAGGCAATAAACTCGAGCGGGCGAGGCGCGGTTTACTGCGAGGAAAGTCGAATAAACTTTACTCAAGCCGAACGTTCTGTAAGTTATAAAGTTAATGCCTCTCGTCGCCACTGGTCTTCACAATCACTTTAATAATAATAATACAGCTTTATGTGGTTATTTAGCCGTGCAACTTTAGGTTATACGCTGGCATTATGTCGGAATAATAATGTACAAGAGTTCTCCTAATGTCTAATAAATGTTGAGTCATTTTCTGTTTCCAAAGCTGGGCAGATTGGTGCAGCGGTGAAAATTATAAAGCAAATTCCAAGTTGATTAAAAAGGCAACTGAGCCGCACTTTCATTGTGATTGCATTTACGGTTGAGTGGAAATTCCATTCATTTTGACGGAGAACAAGGGGAAAATCTTGCAGCTCAAATGTATAAATTGGTAGTACTAATGGTAGAAGTAAGTACGCTATGGGCCTCTTGCGTTATACAGATAAATACCTTTTACAAATACGCTTTCACTCCTTAATTGAACAGGCTGCAAAGAGAAAACTGGTGTAGACAGAAATTTTACTCAAGTAAGAATAACAGTAATTCAAAATGATATTCCTTGAGCGTAAAAGTACAAAGTTGTGGTCCAAGAGCTGTCAGATTCATATTTTTATTAGAAATTGACGTATTTTGAAGGATAAATCAATAAATAATGCACAAAGTCTGGTATTTCTCAAAGGATTAACACAGAAAATGATGAAAACTAAATAATATCTGAAGGAAACACAGATCATTTCGTATTGTCAGCGTGTGAAGCTTTTGTCACGTGTAGATTTACTCACAGCGAGAACAGGAACCAACACTTTTACTCGAGCAAGAGTAAAACGTACGGTGTCCAAAAACTACTCGGAAAAGTGCAATTTATTTTGAAAAGTTCCTGTTGCTCCTTCAACCAGTTCAGGCAACAGACTGTGGATGCAGAGAGTGGAACATTTCTCCAGTGCCGTCAGTCACAGGTAGAATACATGTTTTGTCTTTAAAAACTGTGAAAGTTCAATATAATACTACAATTTGGACACGGAGGAACAGGACAGACACTCATTGATGATTGGAAAGAACAATTGGTGGTTTCTTCAATGTTACTATGTAGTTCTCTGATAAAGCTCAAGATCACTGTAGCACTGTCACTTTTTCCAGTATAAACACCTGCTGAACATCTACTACCATATTTTCCGGACTATAAGCCAAAAAATGCATATTAGAGAAGAAAAAACATATATAAGTCGCACTGGAGTATAAGTCACATTTTTTGGGGACATTTATTTGATAAAATCCAAGACCAAGAACAGACATTTCATCTTGAAATGCAGTTTAAAATAATAACAGATGAGAGAACATGGTGAATAGGTGTACGTATGCTAACGCTAACACCTTCAGCTACATGACGTATGCTAACGCTAACACCTTCAGCTACATGAGGCACAGACAGAACTGTGGTAAGTGTCTGGTATGTTAACGTAACATATGAACAGTTATTCAGATAACTATAGCATAAAGAACATGCTAACAAGTTTACCAAAGCATCAGTTTTACCCCAAATCACTAAATCCACTGAATTCTTCTTCCTCTGTGTCACTTCTAAACAACTCCACAAACTCCAGAGGAAGAGGAAGTGCAGATTCTTCTTCTGCGTCGCTTAGAGCCTAGAGCGCCCTCTTGTGGTTGTCAGTGTGAAAATAACAAATAATATCACAGATAAGTCACTCTGGAGTATAAATGGCACCGCGGCCGAAACTATGAAAAAGGGTGCGACCTATAGTCCGGAAAATACGGTAGTTTGAATATTAATTATTATCCAAGCATTGCTTTTTCTGACAACTCTACTCAGCAAACTTTTCCACATAAACTGTATTCAGAGCAAAGTTCCACTGAGATTAATGTTTTAAAGAATCTTGGCTGACAAGTTTGATCATCTAATGCAGCTTAATGCTATTTTATTCCCCGACTTGAATGAATTTGAAGGTGTAATCTGTTCCCACCATTCACAGGTCATAACGCTGCGGTCGATGCCTCACGTTCTAGTTTAAACTTTAGTGACTTCAGCGCTGGAAAAGACATCTCCACAGATTGAATGCCTCTTTGTACGTGTTCTAATGGGGATTTCTGCCAACTGCTTTATGGGAATCCCCCAGTTTAGCTTGGATTTGCCCTGAAAAGATCTTTTTTTCTTTTCTTTTTTCACACGTCCAGCTGGGCACCACGAACTGTCCGTGAGGTTTTTTCTCTTTTGAATCCAACAAAGAGTGATTATGGAGAGTCACATTTCCCATTCGTTAAAAGAATAAAAGCTGTTATGTGCTCTGAAATGTAGACGTAAGTATTATTTACAGTTAAAATATGGTTCAACATTTTTCGCAGAATCTGGATGAATAAAGCCACACTCTTCCAGAAGGTTCATATGGAAGTCGCGGGTATAAATGAGTATTTTTAAATGTCACAATTCTTTAGTTAGTGACGCAGCGGACCAACATCAGAACAGGATCCTTAAAGCTACAAAAATGTGGTATAAACATGAAAAAGCACCTTTTTTCTTCGTGGACTATATTAAATTTAAATGAATGATTTCAGCTTTTTAAATTGTCACCATTGTGATTAATAAGTAAAGCAAGTTTATTATAGAGCACAATCTTCAGGGAGAAACTGCATGAAACTAAAAGGCCAATTCCCCATGTTTAGTCGTAAGTGCACTTGTTATTTAAAACAGACTGGAGACAGAATTTTCCCTTTAAAAAAAAAGGTTTGATCATTTAATGTAGAAAAATGTAGTTTATGTGGACTCCAGGCTCTGGATCATCTGGAGTCCTGATGATACAACTGCATTTTTCTGCAATGGAACACTCCTGGACGAATGAGGGATTTTTATTATCTTTTTATTTTAATGTCAGACGATCTCCCTGATGCAATAATCTTTTTATCAGGAAGGACGTCTGTCATTAAAGAATACATTCTGTGAAATAACAAGTGCATCTATATTAATCGGTTAATCCAGCTTCTTTAGGTGTTTCACGGATCTATTCAAAGTTTACTTAAATCAGAATACATTTTTTGAGTTTTTTCTTAAAACTACTGATCCAATTTTTAGCCTTCATTTATACTTGGGACAAATAGTTTAGATTTGGCAGAGCTAAATCTTATCTTTGTGTGTGTGAAAAGTATGAGATCCACGAAAATATACGTAGTGTTTTGACACACAAATTACATTGCTTTTATCATTTGTTTATACCATGTATTAATTTATCAATGCTATGGAGGCGGGGCTAGATCTTCATCACTCTGAAACCCATGGATGCACAGTAACAGTATTCATTTTCTGCTTGTATTTCTTTAGACAAACAAGAATGTCATCTGTTTTTGTTTCTTTTTTTCATGTAGAGTCAAGTAGCCAGTCATGCAACATTGTGATTGAACATTTAATGATGTGTTTTCTTACCAAACCAACTCTTTGTCACAGTCACAGCAGCGCGTCTGTGGTTTTGGGAAGGTTTGTGGCACTTTTGTCCTCACTTCACTGTTTGTTCTCTCTAAACATGCAGTTCCTCAAACTGCCACCAGGAACACAGCGACAATGTGACTGACCGCATGGAAAAATGTCTTTACTTCAATTTGGCAGTAAATGTTAGTAACTTCTGATTTGTGTTAGCATGAGCTCCACAGTGCACCTCTTAAAGCGAGACACTGCAGATGAAGGGGAAAAGTCTCACATTTAGAGATATACATTTTAAACTTGATTAGTTTACTTAAATGTAAGCAAAAAATGTAATACACATTTTCCCTCGTGTAATTTTGTCATAAACTGTAGACATTTTATGTGTAAAAATTGCCAAAATAGCACATATTTGGGAAATATAACGCTTTTTTTTTTTTTACTGAGGATATATTGGATATTTTAAATAGATCTTACCAATCTGCCGTCAAATTCAAATTTATTAAAAGAAAATCTATGTTAAAACTTGAATAAATCAAGCTCAGCATTAGATATCAACAAATCCTTCCATAAAATTCATCAAAATTTGGTACAAGATTTTGAAGTTTGGTGTCTGTAGGTGCCACCTCAAGGGCTAATCTTGTGACTAAAGTATTTTTAGAATAAACTATACTGTTCCAAATAAATCTATAGATGCAAGTTGATTAAATTAAGTAATAAAACATCTTTAGGTGCAGATTGGACAATCTGCTGTTTTTTCCAGGTTAAAGTAGCACAAACCTGCAATACCGCTCACTGCCACTAGGAACACCACTCTTCACTGGGAAACGCTATAGAATACAAGCACCTGGAGCCAAATGACATCTGATATTCAGACTTTCCCCCTGAGACACAGTTTCCGTCTGTATCCAGTTGTTTGGTGGTTGATAAATGAACTGACTGCGTCCACTTCCCTTGTTTGGCGTCTCCGTGGGAATGCACTTAAAGCTGCAGCTGTGGTCATCATCACTTCGACGACGGCCAAAACATCTCAAAGAGTAATCAGCAAGTGTGTTTTTTGGACTGAGATTCACAATAAATACAGAAATATGGGATTGGACGTTGTGTGAATAAACTGTCAGATCAAATTTGTGTCGTCTGCAGGAACTTTGAGGCACTGTTTTATTGATGTTTGACTTTTTATCATTAGTTGTTTTTACATTGTGCAGAAATAGATATTCATTGGCCTCATGATTTCCTTTTGAACTATTTTTTTTTAAATTATTTCACCACTGTCGTCTTGTTTTATTTTAATTTGAAGTATTAATTTATGCTGCAGGACCCAGTATACTTTACACACTATACTATATCTTGAATTTTGAAATATTCTGATTCGTATTGCAGTCGTTTGTATATTACTTTGGAACATATATTACAAAACAAATGCCCTTCACACATTTATTGTTATTTCAAGTGTGTAGCAGTGTACTTATTAACTATTTTTATTTTTTGAACTGATTAAAACAACTTCTTTCCAAGCAGTAGTTATGACCAGAAAAAGAGCTCAAAGGCGAATAATCATTAAACATTTGTTGCTAAAATAACAAGCTATAACACTTGACCACGTGGGATTAGACTGTAAATTGATTTAAAACTGAAGAATTCCGGACCACACAGCTCTGCACGTTATCTAATAGTAGTTTTCTTCTTCACTTCTGAACCCTCGGTCATGTTTTCTCTTTTAATCCGCTGCAGTTCAAAATCACATTCACAGACTTAGGAACTCACTGACACTCACGGAAAAAAATCATTAAAAGGTACAGTAGGTAACTTTATTCGGTTTGTGCAATTTCTGACCCCCCATAAATAAAAGAAAATATAAATAAAATTAAATATACACATAGGAATAATCATAAGGATCAGAAGGTAAGTATACATAAATTATCATCATTATTATAGACCTCGTCATGGTCACTACCGTTCTGATAGGGCGTCCTCCACGTGCCCGTCTCCATGGTGATGCTATTGCTATTTGGCGACACCATGAGGCCCAGTTACAGGTCATATCTGTGTAAAAAGAGGTGACAGTAAAACACGTTTTGAGCAATAAAAACACCAACAGAATTTTTTTTAAGATAAATAAATTTGAACATTTCATGAACATCAACAACATCTCCATGGAGACAAGCAGGTCTCTCCACAAGAAAAATCGCAGTTACGGTCCAAAATGATATATCCATCTTCACAGTAAGTTTTGTAGATTTATAGGAGTTTAAATCTGAAACAGAAATTACATTTAAAATATCACTCATTTTTTTTGATTAACTAAATACATTTTTGTCATTTTATTGATGTTGTGTGAGTTACTAATGTTAACTGTTCATGTCCTTTTGAACATTTACTTAAATAAAATGGAAGAAAAAAAGAAAAAGAAAAAAAAGAATAAAAGCTGTGCAACTTTATTCAACTTTGAGCAAATTAAAGCAGATTTATGAACCTAGATCCACATTTTGAAAGTCATTGGTTTCTTTTTTATGATTCATAGTTTGCCAGTAATGCATATAATTATCAGCAGCTCACAGACAGCATGAAGTCGCTGCCCTCCCTTTCCTACAGCTAATTAGAAGTATTTTACAACTTTTGCAGCAATGAAGTCAAACTCCAAACAAGTCAATAAAACTTTAGTATTCCAAAAATATTGATACCAGTGTTGTTTTGTTGTGTAAGCGTCATAAACATTTAGCACTTATCGTTGGTTCAAACGCTTTGTAAATGTTTGTTCTTTTCACTGAAGGTAACAACACATGCATTCATTTTTTATGATTTTATTGCACATTTCATCCGCATCGACGGCGGAAACTGGCAGAACAATAAAGTGGGATGGGACCAATTATCATAAACATATAAAAGAAAATGTGCCTTCTTCATTCGACCCATACGTCAATGCAAAATAAACGTTAATCTTCGAACAAAAGGGCTTTGTATAATTGATTGTTCTATGATAACCCCGCAACGTGCATCTAACAAACACAAAAGTGCAGCCACATTTACGTTTTTATTCTATAGATGGAAAACGACACAACTAGGCAATAGATCGTATGACACAATAACTATAATTACATGCTTCACCGCCCTGACCCTTTGTCAGACAGATCATAAATTACAGTAATTGAATGCAAGTTTCCCCCCGGATAATGTGAATAAAGTGTGTAATGACACCATTGAGTGCGGCGCGTTTGTCGTGCCGTTTCCATGACGTTGCCCCCTTTGTGAAATGAACCTGTAAAAAAAAAAAAAAAGACATTAAAACATTGTCAAACCGCACTGCAGCCTGATACATACGTATGAGTCACTGTGATTATACACCACACTGCACTGGCCTTTTGTTTTGGAGTGCGTTTAAAAGGGACGAGCGCTGGGATTGTCTGGTTTTTATTTCAGATGGTTATAGAGGTTGAGCTAAAATAGACTTTACAGTTTCTAATTAGTTGAAAATGTGATTAGTAGGAGGGGATGATTTGTGCATGTTAAGTTTGTCCTGCTGTAATAAAGTTGAAATGTTTGAAAAATCGTATTGTACAAAACGCAACAAAAATGTTTGGGTATAGGCTGTATCAATGTTTCTTAAAGTGTGGTTCCTGTACCACTGGTGGCCTCTGCAGAGTGTTTGTTTCATTTACAGACAAATCTATTCATGTTTTTGTCCTCTTTTGGTTTAATTATTATTCAGAAGTACATTGTATACAGTTTAATCTCATTTTAGACCTGTTTTAATCTAATTTTAGACCTGTTTTAATCTAATTTTAGAACTGTTTTAATCTCATTTTAGACCCGGTTTAGTCTCATTTTAGACCCGGTTTAGTCTCATTTTAGACCCGTTTTAATCTCATTTTAGACCTGGTCTAATTTAAAGCCTGGGTTTAGACCTCAGAAAGCCAAATATGATCAGGGGGGACTAAAAGTCTGAGAGCCACTGCGCTATACAGCCCAGTCTCTTAATATTAAAATAAGGGAATTTATGGCAAAAATGTGTTTACAATAAATTAAATGTGAGAAAGTAAAAATGTGGAAGGATGTTTTTACAAACTGGGTTGCTGGATACACCCACGTCCTAAAACCATACACAACAAAACTGAGTATATTTCAAAGTACACATTCCTCCTTGTTAATGCCTGGTCCTGTCAAATCTCGGAAGCTAAGCAGGTTTAGGCCTCAGATACTAACCTATATTCACATAAGCCCCACTTCAACCAGTACTTCAACCAGCACTTCAACCAGCACTTCAACCAGCACTTCAACCAGCACTTCAACCAGCACTTCAACCAGCACTTCAACCAGCACTTCAACCAGCACTTCAACCAGCACTTCAACCAGCACTTCAACCAGCACTTCAACCAATACTTCAACTAATACTTCAACTAATACTTCAACTAATACTTCAACTAATACTTCAACCAATACTTCAACCAATACGTCAACCAATACTTCAACTAGCGCTTCAACCAGCACTTTGTAGCATGTGTGTCACAAGTTTACAAGTGGATAAATACAGGTAACAATGTGTTGTTATTGGGCTAGATCAGAAGTGCTAGATGCGGCTCTCGGAACAGAGTGAGTAGGAGACAATAATTACGTGTGCAGGTACCATATATTGAATTGACATATAAACATAATAATATACAAGAATGGCCATTCATTACTATTTACAAGATAGGGATAGAAGAAGATATGTACATTGTAAAGTTCAATCTCAAAAATCATCCACGTAGGACAGTTCACAAAGTGTCCTCAGCGTGTGTCACGCTGAATTGTAAAGTGCAGTGTAGTTTCAAATTGTTCATTAAGCAACAGTACAATGTTCTTTGGAAAGTTCTAAAAGTGTGGCTACAGGAGCCTCCTACCGGCCCGACCAGAGCAGGTGGAGTCCTTGTGGAGTCCGGGCTTGTGAAGCTTTAGGCAGTCTGGATCAGTTTGGATCAGTTTGGATCAGTCTGGATCAGTCTGGATCAGTCTGGATCAGTCTGACTCTTTCCTAGCTCGCCATCCAATCTGGCCTGGACCAAATAGATAATCATGTGCACATCATAAATAAATAAACTAGTTTCAATCATCAATATCGGTGTTAAATATTGTAAATTATTAAAGTGAACCATTTACAATATAATAAATAACATTAGATTAGTAAAATAGCTCATCAAGTTCAGTCATGTACTTAAACAGTGTATTGAATAAATATCAAATCAAAAGTAAAGTGCATAAGGTGCTTCAAATGGAACAACAATCATTAAGTTGGACCTTAAAGTGCTTCCAGATACATTTACAAACAATCAAATAAATTATTAAATAGTGTTCATATTTAAGTAACAATGAGTGTAATTTCATTTCGTTTGACAATATAATATTTGAGGAAATGGGCAATAAAGATGATGCTAACTAGCCCATTCAAACCAATGGGCGCGGCTAAGCTAAGCAGCACACTTACCAGTTTCGACGTTAATATAAGATCTAAATAAGATGATCTGGGTCCAGTAGTCGACTCCTAAGATGCGGGACAGTAAATGCATTAAGTAGATTAAACCAACACAATGAAATTCGGAAGATCCGTGGCCATTTATCCTACCTGTAGCGCAACCCGAATTCCCCGACCGGCATTTCCCGAGCCGCAACTCATTTCCTGTTTATATGCCGACGATTGGCGGCGCAGCGCCACGTGACCGGCTGACGCACGGCGCAACAGCGTGATGACGTAATGAGCCGAAAGAGAGAGTGCGAAGAGCGCGCAAACGGGAGATCCGCGTTTCTCACCTGGGTTACAACTTCAACCAGCACTTCAACCAGTACTTCAACCAGCACTTCAACCAGCACTTCAACCAATACTTCAACCAGCACTTCAACCAGTACTTCAACCAGCACTTCAACCAGCACTTCAACCAATACTTCAACCAATACATCAACCAATACTTCAACCAATACTTCAACCAATACGTCAACCAATACTTCAACTAGCGCTTCAACCAGCACTTCAACCAGTACTTCAACCAGCACTTCAACCAGCACTTCAACCAATACTTCAACCAATACATCAACCAATACTTCAACCAATACGTCAACCAATACTTCAACTAGCGCTTCAACCAGCACTTCAACCAGCACTTCAACCAATACTTCAACCAGCACTTCAACCAGCACTTCAACCAGCACTTCAACCAATACTTCAACCAGCACTTCAACCAGCACTTCAACCAATACTTCAACCAGCACTTCAACCAGCACTTCAACCAATACTTCAACCAATACTTCAACCAGCACTTCAACCAATACTTCAACCAGCACTTCAACCAGTACTTCAACCAGCACTTCAACCAGCACTTCAACCAATACTTCAACCAATACATCAACCAATACTTCAACCAATACGTCAACCAATACTTCAACTAGCGCTTCAACCAGCACTTCAACCAGCACTTCAACCAATACTTCAACCAATACATCAACCAATACTTCAACCAATACGTCAACCAATACTTCAACCAGCACTTCAACCAGCACTTCAACCAATACTTCAACCAGCACTTCAACCAGCACTTCAACCAGCACTTCAACCAATACTTCAACCAGCACTTCAACCAGCACTTCAACCAATACTTCAACCAGCACTTCAACCAGCACTTCAACCAATACTTCAACCAATACTTCAACCAGCACTTCAACCAGCACTTCAACCAATACTTCAACCAGCACTTCAACCAGAACTTCAACCAATACTTCAACCAGCACTTCAACCAGCACTTCAACCAGCACTTCAACCAGCACTTCAACCAATACTTCAACCAGCACTTCAACCAGCACTTCAACCAATACTTCAACCAATACTTCAACCAGCACTTCAACCAGCACTTCAACCAATACTTCAACCAGCACTTCAACCAGAACTTCAACCAATACTTCAACCACCACTTCAACCAGTACTTCAACCAGAACTTCAAACACTTCAAACACCTCAAACACTGAAGATTCAACCACAATGCACTGATCAGAACTGGAATTGAACCGTCAACTTGCCAGATATCAAACAGCCCCTCCATCAACTCAGCAAAATAAACTCAAATTGTGGCTGTTGCGCACTATAACAATCAAAATAATCTACAAATAAATAAGCCTTCACTGTCGCTCCGTCCAAACTGAAAGCTCAGATTCATTTTCACAGACCTGTCAAACGCGAGCTAAGCCAATCTACACAGACATGAATCCTGCTGACTAATGTCGCTCCCCTACATCCAACGTGTGACTTTCTCCAACTGTGAGACGAGGACAAATCACACCCAGATGCCACCAAAACACTCAAACTCCTCAGAACCCGGCCATGGAAATTATAACTTTTCGAAGGGTAAATACTGCTTCAGAACTCGAGGTGGAAAAGGCGACGCGACAGTGAGTCAGCCCACGAAACACAGCGAAGGACTTTTCAGGACACTGCATCTCATTTGAGCAGAAAAGCCAGTAGAAATATCTCATTCATGACTTATTTTCTGTACAATCGGTTTATTGTGGCGTGTCCATGGTTACTGGTGGATGCATTAACACGTCGCAGCTGTTCATTAGAGTTTCAATAGCGTTCATTGTTCCGTGTGATCGGAGCGAATACAGTGGAGGAAATCCTCACGTATGGATTGTCCACTACACAATAGACAGTAGGAAAATAACTACAGGGAGGAGTACGCTACTGCTTCTACGCAACTAAACTGCAAAACTAGTACCGTATTTTCTGGAATATAAGTCGCACCAGCCAAAAAATGCATAATAGAGAAGAAAAAAACATATATAAGTCGCACTGGAGTGTGAAATGCGGTTGCAAGTCTGAAAATAACATATAATATCACATATAAGTCGCTCCAAAGTATAAGTATATAAGTATAAATATAAGTATAAGTCGCACCCCGGCAAAAACGATGAAAAAAGGTGCCACTTATAGTCCGGAAAATACGGTATTTTGATTACTATCTCTGCCACTGACAGTTATATGAGACCGCTACCACTACTTTTTCTCCCCAATTTTTATTTTAAAATTTTAGAAAAAGACCAAAAAAACAAAACACAGAGGGAACACGAAGCAAGAATGAATCATCTAGAAAATATATGGCATATGTATATTAATATATTTGTCCCACTTTTACCTTTTATGTGATTAATACATATATCCATTGTCAAATTAACTGCACATTTTCAGACCTTGATATTTTGTGCCATCCATTTGTTTGTGAGAGCCCATTTTTCTGCTGCCAAAAGTACATTTCAAAAGAGTATCCATCTATTACCTCCATCGCAAGAGTTTATGTCCCAGATACATACAGTGATTTTAAAGTTAACGGACAATCCCAAAGCTCGTAGTCATAACGAGCTTCGTGGCAGTCACAGATGTATAAATATGATCCCACTCTTCATCTGTCATAACAAACTACCGGTACTATACTCTTGGCACTTCCTCTTCCTCTGGAGTTTGTGGAGTTGTTTAGAAGTGACACAGAGGAAGAAGAATTCAATGGATTTAGTGATTTGGGGTAAAACTGATGCTTTGGTAAACTTGTTAGCATGTTCTTTATGCTATAGTTATCTGAATAACTGTTCACATGTTACGTTAACATACCAGACACTTACCACAGTTCTGTCTGTGCCTCATGTAGCTGAAGGTGTTAGCGTTAGCATACGTCATGTAGCTGAAGGTGTTAGCGTTAGCATACGTCATGTAGCTGAAGGTGTTAGCGTTAGCATACGTACACCTATTCACCATGTTCTCTCATCTGTTATTATTTTAAACTGCATTTCAAAATGAAATGTCTGTTCTTGGTCTTGGATTTTATCAAATAAATTTTCCCCAAAAATGCCACTTATACTCCAGTGCGACTTATATATGTTTTTTCTTCTCTATTATGCATTTTTTGGCTGGTGCGACTTATACTCCGGAAAATATGGTACTGTGTTAGCTTGCGTTATATTAGCCTCAAAACCTAATTGAAAGTGTTTTTTTCAATGTATTCAGGACAACAAAGGTGACTTAAGGGCAGAAAGTATGTTTGGCCGATGATACTTCCAATGACTCATACAAATGCAACGGCGTCTGGAGAATATGTTGAGACACTAACTAATTTTGGCTAAATTATAAGGCCGATGAGTAAAAACGACATGTCAAAGCAAATAAATTAATTTCCTTGTCTAAATATCTAGTTACTGTTCTCCTCCGTACACCGAAACCCCCGGTCTGATTTGTGGTGAGGAACTACAGTCCAAGAAACGTTTAGTTCTAAGCAGAAACGACAGATGGACAGACTTTGCCAGTTCCAATACTCTGTTCCCCGGGAGAAAACATCTGATCTGACCTCCCAGTTTGATTGTGTGGGTGGTGTAGGCTGCGGTCAATACCCTCCGCCCTTGTCACAAGAATGGGGGCTTGGGAAAGCTTAACCGTGAGGAATATTCCAGAAAACCAATGTGGGGTGGAAATAATGCGTGCATCGGCCGGATCGTGCAGGAAAAGGACAAGAAGTGCTTTGTGCAAAAGACCGGGCCCAGTTCAAAGAAGTCACTGGGACCTGGAACGAGACTTGTTCTTGTTCAAAGTCGTCTTGGTCAGTGGTGCGTGTGCCGTGCTGTGTTACTCATGGCATTGACTTAAACGTGCGGCACTTTCTGCACTACAACTGTACATTTGACTGTACATACTAAACCTATTTTCATTCTTTTCATATTTTATTTTGATCCTATAGTGGATTTAAATAGTTTTTCTTTAACGCATGCCCTTTTTGATTTTATATGTGTTGTTTTATCATTGTTCCTATGTTTGTGAATTTCAATAAACCTTTTTCTGATTCTGATTCTAACTTTCGCTTGGTCTAAACTGAGTATTAATAATGGTTTCAAGTATTTGTATACCTTTGAATCAGTCGCAGTAGTGTGCAAGCAAGTGGTGGGCCTATTCTTCATAAACATTTTGAATCATTAATTGTCTAATTTTAGGGGGAAAATACTACTTCTGTTTAAAATGTGTTGAGTGTTTCAGTGTTTAGTGGCACTAGATGCAGTTTCAGAAGACTTATAATGCTATTTGTGGCTTTATCCATTAGCAGTAGTATTTTTGCAAGCCTTTCTTTCTTTCTTACTGTCTGCAAACATCACATTTCTCATCATATTTGTGGTAACTTGTGAGAAAGTGATATGATAGCGTTACATTTTGTGCCAGCTCCTACTTGAAAACCAAAAAGATTTCATTGGTTTGAATTCAAAACAGAGCCTTTCCTTCTTTACATTGTTGTTCTAATCCTCACTTGCCCCTGTCGTTAATGCCTCTTGTTACATCATTAAACTGCTTTGTCATGCTTGAGGCCAGTGCCATATGAACATCTCCATCCAGTTGACAACGGTTCAAGAACAGCAACTTTCTTCTATTAAAATGTCCTGCCAAGTTTTCAGTAGTTTTGGCTTATTAAGATTTCTATAGAAGAACTTGCACATTCTGAGTCTTAAGATATAAAACAGAGATGATATTGTCCTCTCGACACATGTGATTAAGTGGCAAATATGAGCATTTATTGCATTTTATTGTATTTATTTTATTCATGTATTATATTTTTTATGTATTTTATTTATTTTATAGTGACAAGTATGTTTCATAAGCTCATGTCACACTCTATGGTTTGTATTTGGAAATATAATTGTAAAAAAGTCACTACAATCTACAAGGAAAATACATGAAAAAATTACAAAATATTTAAAACCAAAGTAATGAAATTAACCGCAATAAAATAAAAAAGTACATTTAAACCAAAACTACCACATTGAGTATATTTTAAAAAATCAGGTTGTAACATATGAAAGGGCGTGTATCTAGTAATGTGATTAAAATTAAAATGTACTTAAACTATAAGTGTTGAAATGGGAAAAAGTGGCAAAAAAATCTAAATATTGCTCTTTTTTTCGCTCCTTTTCATAATTTGTATGTAAAGTATGTTTGCAGGTTTAAAAATGAACAACAATTGGCCTGGTCTGCAGTGGTCAGTCGTGCAAAACAGATGTGCTAATGAAAAAATGCCAACGAAGGCAAAAGGCGCATCTGCGTCAAACAAACCGCTCCAAACATTTCAACAAACATCCGATCCACCTCACCTCCTCCAGAGCTGGGATCTTCTGCCAAAAATCCTGCTGTCAACATCTGACTGAGCCTCATCAGAGATCCAGAGGAGTCCAAGTCCAAGCCCGAGGCAGGTCTGGTATCCTCGGTGTTCACTGGTCATTTAATGTTGTTAATATCGTCCACTCTGTGCCAAAGATGGTCCCACTGAAGTCCTATGTCTGTGTAGTTCATGCAGTACTTTTAAACTGACATAGAAGATTTGTTTTCTTTTACTATTTAGCAAAGTATTAAGGGATTTGAAGATCCAATAATATTCATGTGCAATTACTGTCGTGATCACATGCAATGGTATTTATGTATTTATTTATTTATTTGTCTATGGGAGTTTTTATTTATTTATAGGAGATCTTCTACTGAAAGTGTTTTTCAGACTTCCTATAAGTGATCTGTTCTTCTGTATCTACCTCTGTATCTACCTGCGTTGCACCAATGAAATTTCCCCATGTGGGACAATAAAGGAATATCTTATCTTATCTTATCTTATAACGTTTCTGGGATGTGTGTAACCTTCATGCATTCAATTACGAAAACATTTTTAATCGCCTCTCTAAAGATCTGACCCGTGACCTGGCCTAATGGCGTCTCTTTTTGCTTTTCTCCATGGATAAGTTTAATGCCATACTGTGGAACCTTTAAGGAAGCACAGCTATAACAGGGCTAAAAGTGCCAACAATATAAGGTTTTTAGGTGCTTTTTAAAGGTATCTACGGAACAAAGAGCAAGAGCAAGTTTGTTCGTAAGTCGAGGTGCAACAGCTTTAAAGGATTATATTTTTTATACATTATTTTATTCCTTATTTAAGTTTTAATTTAGATTTTTAGCATTGAGACACATCTTACCATAATAAACACAAACATATGCTGTTGTGGAATATTTGCATCGTGTGTTGGATCTTAACACGCTGTGATTATCCTCCTATAACTCCTTGTGTGATCGAAATATTGATTATTTTAGCTGTGAGAAAACTCCATAGAGATCGAAATGAGGCAGAAAGGGAATTACGTGCATTTGATCTGGAGCTTGCGGCGTGAGTCAGTTCTGTGCCCGGAGCCCACCCGCAATCACAACCGAGACACGTTACAGAAAGTGAATTCCTTTCCACAGCACATTTAACTTCTTCCCCCCTGAAAAAAGTGCAAAAATCCAGCTGTGTGTCATTCAAAACCCTGTGAGTAAGACAGGCCTCTGTTCTGAAGGACTGTAATTTAGAGCTAAACCCCAGAGAAGAGAACTATGACATAACATTGTTTGGATAGAGCTGGAGGTACTGCTTTCACTTTGGAGGCTAATCCCACTATTTAAGATGATACTTTTAACCGGACACAACACAGGTGTAGCTTAAATGTGTGGAAAAGCACTCGTAAGTGTCAAATATCAAAGCTTTTATCAAAATAACAATTAAAAAGCTATTTCCAATCTGAATTTCAAACATCAAATCTACAATATTACATTTAATAAAGTGGAATTTTTGATGATTTTGCAAAACCTACAAACATTTAGACATAAATAAACTCATAAAAAGCTAATAGATTGGACAAAATAGCCCGAGTATAAAGGCTTTCAGACAGACTTCATTCAAAGGTAACACAAATGGCCTTATCTCACCAGCAACTTGTTGAAAACATTAGCACCTTTGAACTTGAGGTCAGACTTTGAGCTAAAGCACATGTGAAGTGTGTTCAACAGTATCAGATTCTCAGTGTTCACGGTTGTCCTCTGATTGGTTTAATCCTGGTTTAGTTCTGATTTAGACACAGTTTGGATCTGCTCTTGTCCTGGTTTAGTCGTGGTCCAGTCCAGGTTTAGTCCCAGTTTTATGAGTTGGAATGAGCAGAATGAAGCGCACGATCTGACAAAGAGGGATGGTACACAGCTGTGCTCCTCATGTGCGCGCCACATTTCCATTTTATAACTCCTCGTGGGCCCAAAGCATTTCGCCGTCGTCAGTGCGTTTCTCCCCCGCTCTCTTTGAGCAAAGACGCAGCTCTGCTTCCCATTTAGCTTTGAAAATTCCTCTATTTTGCTTTGACCTCCCAAATACAAGAGTTTGCAGATTGTGTTTAAGTAATAACTTGCATAAGGATGGGCAATTAGATGAAATTAAACTAAACTAAAAACTGTTTACGCAAATTGATTTAGTTTATCTTATTGAAACAAATAGCAGTGTATTACTTCAATGGGCATAAACAACACATACTTATTTGCCTTTTAGCACAAATAAATAGTACTTTAATTGTCTCTACTCCAGACCACATACTTTTCCTGACAGAGGGTTGGCTCCAGACCCGAGCTGATCATTGACGATTAGAAAAGACAGACTATGTTATTAGTACAGCCCTGAACTTTCATCGCCCTGCAAACTGAAAGGTCTGATATTTGTCCGTTTTCTTAGGGAAGGACCATAATGAAACCGAGCAGATAATACAATCCGTTACCTGTTTAACTCAATGACATATTTTATATCTGGGATGATTACACAGAATGGCATTAAATGTTTCTACAGTATTTATTTTATTACAGATGTTTTCATTGCTCAAAAACAACGTATGGTATTTATATCTAATCTGTAAAAGTAAATTTACCTTGAAATGATGCAGTTGTTGAACTTTGCACGTGTGAGTTTTCAGGAATGAGGCAGAAGGCTCAAGAGATTCTTACTTCAGTCAGAAAGTTTGTGTTTTGTCTGTGTGAACACTTTGAGTCAGAATAAGTTTTATAAATTACATCCAAACCTTTCACTTGGAACGTTCTAGAGCAGCGGCCCCCAACCTTTTTTCTCATAAGGACCAGTACAATTAGAAGATTATTTTTCCAGGGACCGGTTGAAAGGGGCCGGGCCAGTAACAACAGCATAAAATGTGTACAAACCTTGCTCTAAATATGTTGTAATTGTGTTATTACTGATACTTCATGTTTATTTGGCTCTATTATTTTCATAATCAAACACAGGGACACGGCAATAGACTATGAAACAAAAATTAAATATAACTTAACAATATTTAACCGCTAGACAACGCAATAACTTCTCCATGTTGACAAGCACCAGGAAAGTTACACCATGCACCTTTAAATACAATGTCAAAAAGTAGTGTATGTACTTTTTGATGATGCTGCAATGTAAACAAACCTGGAAAGTTGCAAATATAAAATCTTTAGACCTTGCAAATAATTCAGTATTGAAAGAAAAAAAAACATGGGAATTTAACTAAACTTAACTATAAATAAATAATTGTTCAAAAACAATTAAAAATATAGCCGCAAGCGGCAATGATCGGCCCTCGCCGCCACGCCGCAAGAGGAGGGGGCGCTAACGCGCCCCAATTGTCCTTTTATTACATCTACTGCTGAATCTGTGACGCTGTCACATCTTCTCCCCTTTGTTTTACCATCAAAAAGCAATTTTATTTTGAATTCTTGGCAAAATGTGCGGCTTTGCCGCACAGACACTGTGACTCTTAGAATAAAAATGTGGATAACTTTTGATGGTCCTGAAGATGAGTCTCACCAAATTTCAGGTTAATATGTCTAACGCCCTAAGAGGAGTTCGTGAAAGTCTAAAGTGTAAACATGTTCTGGCGATTTCCCCATTGGAATAACATGGAAGGTTTCGGTCATCGTTACGGCAAAGCCATAACAATTATGACATGGGTCTCATTGACTTTTTTGATGGGGATGCCAAAATTGAGTTGTGTGTCAAATTTCATATAATTTCGCAAAACTAAATATTTAACCTCCATATAAAATCTGTAGGGGGCGCTGTAGCTCCAAATTAATTTATTTCACTTCAAGTAGGTTTAGGGCAAAGAGTTTAACAACTGATTCTAATTTGACGCAATTCGGACTTTATCTGCGCAAACGGCAGAAATGTTAAATTTGGGAGATTTCTGAAATTCTTGCTACAGTTTGCGGCTTCGCCGCACAGAGACCGTGAGAGGTATCAATGTAATTTGGATAACTTTTGATGTCCCACTCCTCAGTAGCATTTTCACCAAATTTCAGCTTTTTAGGGCCAACGCCCTGGGAGGAGTTCATAAAAGTACGACGTTTGGAAAAACTCCGAAGTCATGTTTAGCCATTTTTGAAGCAATATGGCCGACATTTGGTTGGGCGGACGGCGTTACCGTAGTAATATTTTTTACTTCTCTTGTCACCATCTACCTCTGCGCCAAATTTCATGATTCTACGATCAGATTTTTTTTGGGTCATTTCCCATCTCTCAATGCATTTTTGGTACATTTGGGGGCGCTGCCGTGCCAATTTTTTTAAATTTTAGAAAAAGGAAATAGCCAGAATGTAGAGAGGCACAATTTTTAGAGGTGTGCTAATTTTTGTGACTTTTCGTCAATGTTCACTGGGTGAAAAATAGGGGGGTTGGTCCCGAAAAGAAGAAGAAGAAGAAGAAGAAGAAAGAAAGAAAGAATAATATTCCGATGCGAAAACAATGTTTCCCATTTTTCAAATATCATGAACTATACATTTTCGGAAAGCGCTTGCGCTTTCCTACCTCATGGTGTGGGTCCCTGGTCACTGACAGGTACTTTCGTTAATTTTGAGTGGGCTCCGCCCACTTTGTGTTTTTGGCCCTCTATACAGTAATAATGTTCAATTTTTGCATTACATGCTTATATGCACGGAACATGCAAGAGATGGGGAACGTATTCGTGAGCTACTTAGCGCAAATGAGTGCTTTATATGGGGATGACGACAATTGACAATTTAAAGTGCTCGTTTAGTGCGTACTTTTGCACGGGCTTCGCCCGTTTACAACGGTAAAGTTCCATTTTCCTACTTTCCTATAATTAGTATGCACGGGGCGTGCGTGAGTGAAGGAGTGCGTTAGTGAGTGTTTGGAAGTGGACGATCGCGCTCGATTTCGTGCGCAGTACGCGCGCACTTTCGCAGCCGTGCTTCGCACGGCCTTACAAGATTGATAGGCCTCTCGCCAGCTTGTGGTGCTCGGGCCTAACTAGGATGGATGTTTCCAGTGTCATGGTTTTAGTCCGTGATACTGAGACCTGGACTGAACTGTCAAGCTTTTTCCCACTGACTCATCGTTCCAATTATGGTCTTTGTTTATTGGTTCATCCTAACAACCTCGCCAGATGAAAAACATTATGGACAAAGTGCACACAGCCTCCCACAGCGAGACATCACCAAATAAAGGGCTATCTTGTTCCTGCCTCCTACCTTTGCAATAGTTTCAAAATGCTGAGGTTGGCGATGACTAAACGCAGTAAAGAATAAATATCAAATCCAGAACACCAATCTCTGTTTGAGTAAGATTATTGCTTCGGTGTTCTTGACTGATTTTCTGTGTTTTTTTCTTCTTTTTAATTTCTTGAAAAAGGAAAAAACAAGAAAATTGACTGGAGGGGGAAGCAAAAAAAAAAAAAAAAAAAAAATTGAGATAGTTTTGAAGACAAATTTTGTGTAAAATAAGCAACAAACATATGAAATAATAGCCAGAAAATATTTGGGGAAAAAGTCCCACACAGACTGATATCGCAAATTGACTTTTATTAGTTTTTTACTATGTTAATATAGCATTTCGATGGATTCATGAATTAAAACAAATCTTTAGAACTACACAAAACACGATCAATATTTTGGATTTGTCATAGATAATATCTATGACAAATCCAAAATATTAATCATAATAATAATTAATGACGAGGTGAGACTTTTTCAATGATGTAATATTATTACATCATTGAAAAAGTCTCACCTCGTCAGTGACCGGCCCATAACTGGCACATCATCAGCAGCATGAGTAGCTCCTGAGCGGCTCCTGAGCGGCTCCTGTGCAGCTGTGCGAAGGCGGGGGACGTCTCCATGGAGGAAATGGCCTCGAAATAGTTTGGGTCTTTTTTTTCAACGTCCCATAGCAACGCATCGTTCATACAAAATGACAAAAACACAAGCAGAACTGATGGAAACGTGCTGATGAAGTCAACTAGATAAGATGTGACGCTGTTTCGGAAAAAGTAGTAGAGTTTTTCACATTTAATAAATATGCTCACTTCAGGTACAACGTGTTTCAACCCAAAACCTTCAGGACTTTTAGTTTTCACCAATTGCATTATGGTATGTATAGATTTGATCACGAAAAAGATCTCCCTTTAACACTGGGCGACACAAAACATGATGAAAGGTCTTCCTCCAAGGTCTGAGCTCTCTGCTTAGACATGACTGAATCTCTATCTCTACGTTTGATTAATTGCCCAGTCCTTTATAGTACCTAAATGTTTGTGGTGATGAAGATGAGATGAAGAGACTGTGGCTGATTGTTCCAATTCTGTGTTGGATTCACTCTGTCACTGCAACTTGCAGTTTGTGGATGCAAAACAACTTTCTCCAGCTGAACTCAGACAAGACTGAAATCATTGTCTTTGTCACAGAAACAAAGAGAAAGTGTTAGCGTCACCTCCAGAGTCTCGCTCTAAAACCTACAAACCAAGTTAGAAATCTGGGGGTAATAATGGACTCAGACTTGAACTTTAACAGCCACATCAAATCAATAACATCAGCAGCTTTTTACCATCTAAAAACAATGTCAAAATCAAATGTATAGTGTCAAAACCAGATTTGGAGAGACTTCCCCATGCGTTTGTCTCCAGTAGATTGGACTACTGTAACGGCCTGCTCACTGGCCTCTCCAAACGAGCTGTAAAACAGGCCTCCTGCTGGTGCCAGAGTCAGGACTAAACGTGGACCAGCCTCCTGCTGGTGCCAGAGTCAGGACTAAACATGGACCAGCCTCCTGCTGGTGCCAGAGTCAGGACTAAACATGGACCGGCCTCCTGCTGGTGCCAGAGTCAGGACTAAACATGGACCGGCCTCCTGCTGGTGCCAGAGTCAGGACTAAACATGGACCGGCCTCCTGCTGGTGCCAGAGTCAGGACTAAACATGGACCGGCCTCCTGCTGGTGCCAGAGTCAGGACTAAACGTGGACCGGCCTCCTGCTGGTGCCAGAGTCAGGACTAAACATGGACCGGCCTCCTGCTGGTGCCAGAGTCAGGACTAAACGTGGACCGGCCTCCTGCTGGTGCCAGAGTCAGGACTAAACGTGGACCGGCCTCCTGCTGGTGCCAGAGTCAGGACTAAACATGGACCGGCCTCCTGCTGGTGCCAGAGTCAGGACTAAACGTGGACCGGCCTCCTGCTGGTGCCAGAGTCAGGACTAAACATGGACCGGCCTCTTGCTGGTGCCAGAGTCAGGACTAAACGTGGACTGGCCTCCTGCTGGTGCCAGAGTCAGGACTAAACATGGACCGGCCTCTTGCTGGTGCCAGAGTCAGGACTAAACGTGGACTGGCCTCCTGCTGGTGCCAGAGTCAGGACTAAACATGCCTTGAAACTCTGGACTCTTTTTGAAGCTGAGAATCTTTGGACTCGATCTGATCTGGTCTGCTTTACTCTAAAATAAGCAGAAACAAGCTCTGCTCAGAGGAATTCAGATTTTCTTTGTTAAATATATACATGAGTGAAGCTGGTTTCTGGAGGGATCGGCTGATTGACACTAAAATTATTATCGGTTGAGTCTTGAGAATTCTCTTTTAAAAGCTTTAGTTTATTCACTAAAATAGAGTTTTAGAGACTTGTAATGAAGCAACAATGTCCAGGTGGCATCCAAATAAATGTCCAATTAATGTGTCACATTACCTATTTTAGGGTAATGTTCTACTTCTGGAGAACAAACTGACCCTGATGCTTCCCAGAATAATTGAATTGACTGAAAATAAGAGGGTTTAACAGCTTTATTTTGATGTACATCATATCAAGCAGCTTGAGTGTCTTCTTTTATAAGATGGTGGACAAATGGAATAAATTTAAAAAAGTCACACATATAGTTCTTAGCTTTAATTTCCCAGAAGTTGTTGCTAACCATGTCAAACTCTCTCTTCTCTACCAGGATGCAGACTTTCCTCCCAGATTCTGGGCCTGTGAGCCCCGGGGGGGTGTAACAACTGCTTTTAATCCTGACTTGCCTTGACAACGATTTGGCAATTTACAATAACGTGTCAAAACATGTTCCAAATCAAAATGTAATATTCAAAATAAACTGTCGCCTTCTTTCCTGTCCACAGATATGTCATGTGTTTACCATTGGGTTTTCTGTCCAAGTCACTCGCTGGCATCAGGCCTGAGGAGTCTGTGGAGCTTTAAACAGAGTGAGGAAAGAGTGAAGGGGGGAGAGAGAAAGAGTGAAAGAGATAGAGAAGCAGAGAAAAGGTAAGAAGAGAGGGAGTGAAAGAGAGAAAGGGGTGGAGAAGGTTCTGTTTCCGGACCCAGGAAGACCTTTAAATCCCTGTTTTTGCTCTTCTTTGGTCTGTTTCTGTCATCTGTGAAGCCGTCAGCACCTCGGGCCTCCTCTGCCACCTTCACCTCTCACTCCAGCTGCACTCTGACTTATGAGCTAGTTTAGTCTGTCTATAGAAGCTAATGAAGCTAGCAGCTGCCGGCAACACCATTTGGCCAAAACGAGTGGAAAAGTGGAGTTGTCTGTGTATAACTAATGGGCGCTCCAAAGCTTGTAGTGATCTAAAACGTTGGCGTTCATTATGTGAAACTGCCATATGCCTAGATATATTGAGAATAATTAGTCGGCTGGTTGTTAACTGTGATAACTCTGGTCACAATTAACCAAAAAAATATGATTTAAGTGAAAATAAGTCCTTTCAATTCAGTCTACACTCCAAAATGTCCAGTTAACTTTGGAAAGACGTCTTTGTCATTAGGATCATGCACAATTATGCTAAATAAGAAGATTATGCACGGTTATGCTAAATAAGACTCAATTTACACTTTAGGGCAGCGTTTTTCAACCTGTTTGAGTGGCGGCACACACACACTTTGTTCAAAAGATGCATTATCTTCTAAGACACTATCAAAGAGACTCTTTTCAAATTACTCCAATTAGAAAAAAAAAAGAGGTACAAATAATGTCTTTGTCGCTATGTTTCTTAGGATTTGGCAACAATCGTAGTTGTTGTGCCTTGTCTGGTCCAGAAGTTTGCTCTGGGCACTTCAACGTGGCATCCAGTGCATTAAATGACCGTCTGAATTTTTTTTTTTTTTTCATCACACCTGGCTATCCTTAAAGGCACGCTAGCATTTCCCGGCACATTCAGGCCTCTGAGTAATTCAATGGGCTTAATACCAGATGCTCCTTTACCGTAAAACGCTGTTGGTTAGTTAGTTAGCTTCTCTCTTCAGGGACATATTACCTGCGCTGAGCTGACCTGAACTGAACTGCAGGAGCTACTGAGCTCCGGCTGAGTGGCGAAACGTATTCACGCTAAAGAAAAATGTTGTCCAGGTGAGAGAATTCAACCGTCTTGTGCTTCTTTAATTTTACGTTATGAGTCAGAGAGTTTGATTTCACGAAGCAGGTCACACACTAGAGGAACAGTGATCAATTAGGCAATGTGAATGAAAGTACATCAAGGAAATTCAAGGATTCCGTTCCCTGGCCAGGTGAGGTCTTGTTTGTATGCATGGGCGGGGCCTCGGTGAACTAAAACATAAACACGGACAGTGGGAAGTCGATAATCTTAAATGTTTTACACTGATAGCAACATTTCGTACATGGATATGGGATTGTAACGTTGTAACATCTGGTTTGGAACAGACTCAAGTCCAATCAGATAACTAGCAAACAGGATTGTTTTCCACCAATTTACAGATATTTACTTTTGATGAACGATATGTTGGCAACAAAAGATGGCCAGAGTTTTTTTTCTTAATGACCATATTTTTTCAACAGAGCATCAAGGGAAACGTCGAACTGAAACAAATGCCCCAAAGCAGAGTTCTCAAAAACAGTATTCTGACCCTAATGTGTGAGTGGATGTATTTGTGTAATTGTGCAGCTGGTCACACATTTGTTCTACAGCTGTTGTGTTTACATGAAGATAAATTTGTTATCTTAAGTTCCGGGAGCAGGACCAGGCCCCTTTCAACGCCCCTTCCTGCGGCTACACTATTTAAACATCCAAGTCTTACACACCGGTGTTCTTGACTTCGTGCCCCTCCCTTCCACCCTCTTTTAATAATTCTAATTCTTATAACGCGCCTTCCCGCGGCTACACTATTTCAACGTGTTAAATATGCTGACACAGTCTCTTCATTTAAGTCCAGGCTTAAAACGTTCCTCTTCGAAATCGCTTATGGTCAGACTAGTTAGGAACAGAAACATAAACCCACAGCTTTAGCTACGCTGCCCTAGGAGTAACTATGCTGGGGGAAGTATGACAGCTTGAGCACTATCCTCTTCTTCTTCTGACTACTTATGCTATCAAACAATATTTATTTTTTGATTCCACTTGCAAACTGTTCACCGCCTTCTTTTTCTTTCTCTCACTCCTGAGGACCTGTGGACCCAGATGCCCCTCCCCTGGTGAAGTGGTCCCTGCCCTGTGTGGACGGTCCCTCATCTGCCTGAGGGGTGGGTCCAGCTCGCCCCCGACGGTCCCTCATCTGCCTGAAGAGTGGGTCCAGCTCGCCTCCGACGGTCCCTCATCTGCCTGAAGAGTGGGTCCAGCTCGCCTCCGACGGTCCCTCATCTGCCTGAAGAGTGGGTCCAGCTCGCCTCAGTCGGTCCCTCATCTGCCTGAAGAGTGGGTCCAGTTCGCCTCAGTCGGTCCCTCATCTGCCTGAAGAGTGGGTCCAGTTCGCCTCAGTCGGTCCCTCATCTGCCTGAAGAGTGGGTCCAGTTCGCCTCAGTCGGTCCCTCATCTGCCTGAAGAGTGGGTCCAGCTCGCCTCAGTCGGTCCCTCATCTGCCTGAAGAGTGGGTCCAGCTCCAGTCTCCTCGTGTCCGTCTGTCCGTCTGTGAGAGTCGGATCTCTCCTTCACTGGAACTCCTCCAGGTTTCTACGCTTTTTTCCCAAAGAGGTTTTTTTTTGTAGTTTTTCCTGGCCGAGAAGGAGAGTCTAAGGACAGAGGACCCTGGGACATCGTCCCTCGCCACCACAGACATTGTCTGACTTCATCGCCACCACAGACATTGTTGATTCATTTCTCCCTGTGGCCCTCAGAGGCAACTGTTGTTGTGATTTTGGGCCTTACAAAAATAAATTGATTTGATTTGAACGTTCAAGTCATACACACCAGTGTTCTTGACTTCGAGCCCCTCCCTCCCACCCTCTTTTAATAATTCTAATTCTTATAGTTTATGTCCTAGATGGGGGTATGGGGGTCCGGGAGCCTGCAGCCCTCATCGCCAGAAGCCCCAAAACTGCATCCATTTCTCTACATTTGTGTTGTTCATGTTTCTCATGTGTTTCATGTAATAAACACTTTGCGTCGTAGCCGGGGTCGTGGTCCTTGCTAGTGAAATGCTCTTCTCATGACCTAAGTTTGCAAGGTCGATTACTGGCAGATGGATTACTGTAACTCTGATGGGACAACTTCAGAGTTACAATACAGTGCGAACCTTTCCAAGTCTTTCTAACGCAAGATGACGCAACGTGCGCTCTGGAAGATTCTTCACAAATATGAAATACATATCCCTTTCACTCTGGTGACTCCTGTTTGGCTCCAGTTCCTCTGTGACTATTAATACTTTCCTCGTCACTGCTTCTTAAAGTTTGCCTCCGCCCCAACACTTTGAGGTCCTTCTCTCGCTCCACTGGAAATAAGTGTTTCCCTGGAATCAACACGTCAAACATGGAGCGTTTGTTCCTATGGTCAGAGCTCCTTGGACAAACACGTGTGAATGCTCCCGTTGTGTGCTTGGCTGTTTTGTACTAGGACGTATGAGCAAAAAAAACCAATAAATAAACACGGTGCGTTCATAGTTAGAAGGTAAAAACTACCTCTCACTGTTCAGAGTTTCCATGGTCGACCTCATGGCATAACAACGCCGCCCTAAACATCACAGGAACAGAATAACCGTTGGGTACTTGTTATTTGTAATGTTTTAAAAGTCTCATTTAAATTTTGGGCGTCTCAAACAATATCTTCTGAATAATATTTTAATGTTTTAAATCTTGTTGAAATACTTGGTTTCATAGCTCAATTTGACAGCTCACTCACCTTTCCCTTCACTCCAAGAGGGCATTTTGTTTCTAAAGCTGCTAGTCGGAAAACAAAAAGCACTTTATAACAGTAACGACTCAATCAAATCATAAAAAAGATAAGTGCTCAAATCAGCCAAATTGTGGGTCCATTTATTACATGAAATAACAAAAGTACTATCAGTAATGTAGCTGGCGGGTGTTTATCTTTCACAAAATGTCGGAACATGGAAGATCCGATCTCGACGACTGGAGCGCACCATACCATCAGATGCTATGCTAAAATGACCTGTGTTAGCTTTAAGCAACATTATTTAGTCCTCATCCAAATAGACAGCATTGTGTTTAGTTTGTTTTATTGCTCTTGTTTTATTGTCAATTACACTAACATTTTCTTCACTAACCAACTTTAGCATTTACCATTTTAGGCTGATTTGAAGATGTAAGGTCAAGTATGAGGGGTCAGAAAAGAGAGCCCATCTGTCTTTTGTTATAATGTGTCTGCAAATGTACAACGACTAACATGACATGTCTATCATGATAAGGGGAAAGGGCATTAAGTCTGCTTTGATCCCATAAGTGAAGCCGTGCATTGTACAACTGAATGCTAAAGAGGTAACATGTGCCATTGACTCAACAGGTAATGACATCAACGTCATTCGGCATCAAAACAGGGCGACCTTGTTACAGAGAGAAAGGGAAATGTTTTGATCATTGAGGTCTATGGGTCAGGTTTGATCTTGAGCTAATACAGGGATAAGAGTCAGGCTTTGATGTAGAACCAGAGGGGAGGGGCCAGGTTTCTCCAAAAACACATACACGACTGAAAACGCAACCTTCAATGTATCAAGAAAAAATCTTAAAAGCAATCAAGTAGAGATTGTATCATTAAAGTAACGGGTACATTTACATGGCCAGAAAAAATAGATAATTATACAAATCAGATAACCAAATATTTAGATGTGTTTTTTCACGCCCAAGAGAAATCTGATCATACAAAACACCTGGTGACATGGGTCAGTTAATTAAGGGCTTTTTAGATGAACTGTTTTATTTGTAGGACAATTCATTTTTGTCTTTGCCACATTAGTTTGCCCTTTTGTGCTGCATCATTTTCCGTTTTGTGGATGTGGAAAAAGATGTCAAATTACTCACAAGAGATGACATTTCATCCATCAATTTTCCCTCTGCTTTATCCTGGGTGAAGGCAGCGGTCTGATGACAGAGGCCCAGACTTCCCCTCAAATACGTCCTCCAGCTCCTCTGGAAGATCCCGAGGCGTTCCCAGGTCACATAGTCCCTCCAATGTCTTCCCTGGGGCCTCCTCCTGGAGAGAGATGCCCAGAACACCTCCCCATGAAGGCGTCCAGAAGGCTCCAGAATAGATGCCCACGCCACCCTCCTCTCAACATGAGGGAGCAGTGGCTCTACTCCAGGCTTCTTGCAACAGAAATCAGATGATGATACACTTTTTGGTGTGCATGTGAGTCAGTTCATGTTGTATGTACTCTATCACAGGCGCTACAATGCAGCAGCAGCATACAATACAACAGAGCCATGCCAGTTCTACCTTTTCAGTTGTCACAGTGATGTCAATCAATCGATTAAACTTTATATTTTGCTTTTCATACAAGAAAATAATTAACACAAAGTATTTTACAGTGCATTAAAAACCATCCCACCTGCCCACATCCCGCCAGACCTCCCCACAACGGCCTGACTCACACGGCAAAACATCCCGTCCACAGAGATTCAGAGACACACAGAGACACACACATACACACACACACATACACCCAGATACACACACATACACAGAGACACACAGAAACACACACATACACCCAGAGACACACACATACACAGAGACACACAGAAACACACACATACACCCAGAGACACACACATACACAGAGACACACACATACACACACATACACCCAGAGACACACACATACACAGAGACACACAGAAACACACACATACACCCAGAGACACACACATACACAGAGACACACACATACACACACATACACCAAGAGACACACACATACACAGAGACACACAGAAACACACACATACACCCAGAGACACACACATACACAGAGACACACAGAAACACACACATACACCCAGAGACACACACATACACACAGAGACACACACATACACAGACACACACACACACACACACACACACACACACCATCATGCACTCACGCACACACACACACACACACACACACCATCATGCACTCATGCACACACACACACACACACACCTTCATGCACTCATGCACACACACTCTAGAGGAAGAGAGAAAGATCTTAAAACCGGGCGTCTGCCTTTTTTTAACTGAAACTGTAAATATGTGAATGAAACATGACCCAGAGCACAATGGCAGTTTGTAGTTATGCTTCAACTGACAACCTTGTAGTTGGTGGACAGACACTTGACCAACTGTTGCCCCTCAGCAACAACATTTATGTGTAGACAAATGTATAAGGTATGAGTCACTTTCAATAGTGACGTTTCATTTCAGCCGGTTCTGTCACTACGCACTGAAGCACCACACCTGTCCCTTATGCTCTATTCAAAAATAATTCACATTTCTGAAAACTGTAAATGTCAATCACTGTCAAGGCAACACAGCAAACAAAATGTCTGCTCACTTTTCCTCTTGGTGGAGCTAAGGTTTTAGTCAGAACATTCAAATGAAAACGTTTTGTTTTTTGAAACCTTGGAACAGCTTTGACACATGTAAAACACGACTTTGTTCCATGTGAGATGTCATTTTATCAACCAAATAGCCAAGGTCATAGTCATCGTTGCCATCTGTAAAGAAATAAGATATTGCAGTCGGTTGCCTGGCAGCACGGTCACAACAAAGCCCCAGTTTGCAGGAAACATTGTCGAAGTGTTTAATGACCTCCACTCGCTCTGAACATGGTCAGCGCTGTAAATGCTTCCATATGGTGCAGTCTGAGTGTGAGCTCAGAGCAGAGAGTGAAAGTGAAGCAACAGAGACCCACAACAGCACGTCACATGTCACACAACACAACACGTCACACGTCACACAACACAACACGTCACACAACACGTTACACGTCACACAACACAACACGTCACACGTCACACAACACAACACGTCACACGTCACACAACACAACACGTCACACAACACGTTACACGTCACACAACACAACACGTCACACGTCACACAACACAACACGTCACACAACACAACACGTCACACGTCACACAACACAACACGTCACACAACACGTTACATGTCACACAACACAACACGTCACACAACACGTTACACGTCACACAACACAACACGTCACACGTCACACAACACAACACGTCACACGTCACACAACACGTCACACGTCACACAACACAACACGTCACACAACACGTCACATGTCACACAACACAACACGTCACATGTCACACAACACAACACGTCACACGTCACACAACACAACACGTCACACAACACGTTACACGTCACACAACACAACACGTCACACGTCACACAACACAACACGTCACACGTCACACAACACAACACGTCACACAACACGTTACACGTCACACAACACAACACGTCACACGTCACACAACACAACACACGTCACACAACACGTCACACGTCACACAACACAACACGTCACACAACACGTCACATGTCACACAACACAACACGTCACACGTCACACAACACGTCACACAACACGTTACACGTCACACAACACGTCACACAACACGTTACACGTCACACAACACGTCACACGTCACATGTCACACAACACGTCACACAACACAACACGTCACACAACACGTTACACGTCACACAACGCAACACGTCACACAACACGTTACACGTCACACAACACAACATGTCACATGTCACACAACACGTCACATGTCACACAACACGTCACATGTCACACAACACGTCACATGTCACACAACACGTCACACAACACGTCACACGTCACACAACACAACACGTCACACAACACGTCACATGTCACACAACACAACACGTCACACGTCACACAACACAACACGTCACACAACACGTTACACGTCACACAACACAACACGTCACACGTCACATGTCACACAACACGTCACACGTCACACAACACAACACGTCACACGTCACACAACACAACACGTCACACGTCACACAACACGTCACATGTCACACAACACGTCACACGTCACACAACACGTCACACAACATGTCACACAACACAACACGTAACACAACACGCACGTCACACGTCACACGTCACATGTCACACTTCACACGTCACATGTCACACTTCACATGTCACATGTCACATGTCACACTTCACACGTCACATGTCACACTTCACATGTCACACGTCACATGTCACACGTCACATGTCACACGTCACACGTCACACGTCACACGTCACATGTCACACATCACATGTCACACTTCACATGTCACACGTCACACGTCACATGTCACACTTCACATGTCACATGTCAAACGTCACATGTCACACGTCACACGTCACACGTCACACGTCACATGTCACATGTCACATGTCAAACGTCACATGTCACATGTCACACGTCACATGTCACACGTCACATGTCACACGTCACATGTCACATGTCAAACGTCACATGTCACACGTCACATGTCACACGTCACACGTCACATGTCACACGTCACATGTCACACGTCACACGTCACACGTCACATGTCACACGTCACATGTCACACGTCACATGTCACACGTCACACGTCACACGTCACACGTCACACGTCACATGTCACACGTCACATGTCACACGTCACATGTCACATGTCAAACGTCACATGTCACACGTCACATGTCACACGTCACACGTCACATGTCACACGTCACATGTCACACGTCACACGTCACACGTCACATGTCACACGTCACATGTCACACGTCACATGTCACACGTCACACGTCACACGTCACACGTCACATGTCACACTTCACACGTCACATGTCACACTTCACACGTCACATGTCACAATTCACATGTCACACGTCACACGTAACACGTCACATGTCACACTTCACATGTCACACGTCACATGTCACACGTCACACGTCACATGTCACACGTCACACGTCACATGTCACACGTCACACGTCACATGTCACATGTCACATGTCACATGTCACACGTCACTGATACTACAACATACGGGTGGTTTTATGTGGCATGAGAGATGTGTGAAGTGCATTGCTTAAATTACTTAGGCATAGTAGACATAGTCAAAAGGAACAAATAAAACATAAACATGCAATGGATACCGTAATCATCTTTTAAATACAGTTAGTCTGAAGTTTAATGCCTATTTTGCCTTACCCTATTAACATAAATGATGACTTGTTTATTTAAATGACTTGCCAGTGGACTAAATCTTATTAAAAGTTATTAAGTTCAGTATTTCCCCAGCCAGGGGTCCTTGGAATGGAATTAAATAATGTAGTATTTAGACACAAACATGTTATTTGTTGTAAATTCCGGATCCTTAAGAACCTTTGGGACAGTTTGGACATCAATATTATTAAAACAAGAAACTAGTAGTAATTGCCAATATACTTTAGAACTATTTGCCAAGTATCTATCTCGATAACGGGACAAAGGACAGAAAGACATGAAAGTAACAGGAGCAGGTCAAAGTCTGGTTTAATCATAATTACTGATGATCACGTGAAAATATATCTCTGTTTCCAGTGATTATAATATTACTAATAACAATGTTTTAAAGCTAAATGGAACCAAACTTAAAAAATAATAGTTAAGATGGCTTAAACATGTGAAATGTGATGATGTCATACCTTCCAGAGCCTTTGATCACAGTTTCTTTACCCGGGGCATTCCGAGCGACCCAGGGCATTCAGCCAGCCACGTACTAACTTGTCACTCACCGGTCACTCACCTGTCACTCACCTGTCACTCACCTGTCACTCATCTATCTTGCACAATAAATCCGAGTCCACTTCCATTTGTATTGTGAATGCGAGCTAAAAGTATAGAAATATATAGACCTATAAGCTGGCCCAAGCTCCAGCTCATTTATCAGTGTAAATCTAATTGCACACGAGCTTGAATAGGCCACTGACCACGGGGGAGCGTCTGTGTTCGCTCACGGACAGAAACATGCAGCTAGAGTCCTCGTCTCTCCGGCCCTCTGGTATTTCCTATTGATATCACTGCATTTTGGGTCCATGAGAGAGCGGTGATTTGTGTGATAGCATCATATAAAGATTAGCAGCAGACCTAGCCTTTAGCCTAGCATAAACGGAATTTAAAAAAGACAAATGCTTGAATTCACATGACTTTTATTCTCACACACTTCAGTTCGCGCTCTGCCAAACACTGCAGGACTGAAGAAGACGAATATAGAATACGTTTGTGAGCATGACACAAGTTAGCTTCGGATAAAAACAACATTTACCGTCTTAATTGGGCTGATTATGGATAATTTGACAGAAAAACATTTTTGCAAGCATTGTATATATAGTAAATGGTCTTACATTATCCACTGTCTGTAGATCTTCCCTGCAAATTCAGAGTTTTCTTTTGTTCAAACCTCCTTCACAACTTTCTGTCATCGAGAAATGCTTGACTCGGTTCATGTGTTTTTGGGAAACGTATTCTTTTTGACAGGAAAAGGTTCAATTACTTGAGAATTCTTGACAGAAAAAGGGTCAAGAACTCGCCTCCAGGAAAAGTCTCTTTAAATCACTGTTAACGCACGACTTTACCTGGAACATGGACTTTGGAACATGCTTTTACTTCAAAGTTTTAGTCAATGTAAAGCTTTTTTTTTACAGAGGTGATTTGATTTACTGTACGTTGAACATCGAAAAACATGACACTATTATAGGCTATTATATTAGGCTAAAATGATGCTGCATTTGTATTATCAAGTGTTATTTCCACTGTGAAAGCCAAATACTATCCCCCTGCAGTTACATTAATGATTTAGCTCACATGTTTAGCATCGTGCCAAAACACTGTCCACTTCATTCCTCTGGTGCAGGAATGTTTTTGTTTAAATTATAAAGATTTATCACCCAAAAGGCTCACGGACCGACGTCATACCCCTCAGGCTGGATCCAGACTTACAGATGATGCTCATAAAGTTCCTTATCAAATCTGTTTTAGGATGAACTCTTTTACTCTTTTTGTCTGTGTGTTTGGAAACTTAAGCACTTTTCATGTATATGTTTGCATTGTTGGGATGTGTCTTGGCACAATGTTTGAATGCGATGTTATGCTTTGAATATTAAGTCTCACTCATTTTGACATGGGTTTTATGCCAGATTCCACCTGATGATTCTCATAATTTTGTCTGTTCTCTGCAAAATACTGGAAGGAGAATTGTATGGAAACTGTCATCACCACCAAACAACACCAGAGCAGAAACAGAAAACAGAATAGATTCCCTTAAAACAAAACCAATGTATGACAGAACTTTTTCTTCTGACAGCTACATATTCTTCAGAAAACAATCAGAATCATAAATGGTTTATTGTCATCGTCAATGAACAGAATTCACAAACATTGCAACTTGCTTTGGTGATTCAGTGCAACATAGAACAATGAACAATGCTAAAACAAGCTATATAAAATCAAAAAGAAAATCAATTTGAATCTGCTATAGGATACAAATAAAAATAGGCTGTAAGATAAAAAAAAATAAGAATAAAATTAGGCTTACTATGTACACAAAATTACAGTTATATTTACAGTTGTAGTGCAGAAAGTGCAGTGAGTGATTAAATTATGGTTAAAGTGACAGTCCTTCAAGGTACAACTGTATTTAAATAAAGTTAAAACATTCATAGATGTTCTTGGTCAACACGTTCATTATGTTTGGCTCCTCTATGTAAAGCGTCTTTGTGTATCTTGTGTATCTTGTGTATCTTGTGTAACCAGTCCATATATTATTCTATTATGAGTACACAACATTTTTATCATTTGTGTTTATTATTGTGATGAACATACCTGGTATTTGATTTACTGCACTGTCTTGGTCCTCCAGTCCCTACTTCTTCTTTGTGTGTTCCCCTTGGCGCACTTGGATCTGTCATTGTGACTTCCTCTTCCCTTTTGCTAATTCCATGTTGGGAAGTGGTCAGTCATGCCTTGCAATCCTTTGTTTTAAGCGTCCTTTAGTTATTATCTAGTCTTTATTTGTCCATCACTTGGAGAGCATTAAAGTGTCAAAGGCCCAACCAGGATATTTTGACTAAACAAATAATCTTTGAACAAATCCAGCAAATTTAAGTTATATACACATTTATTTATTTCTCCTTCCATCGATTTCAGCCTCTTCACCAAAGTCTATTCAAGACTCCTCTGTCATTAGTCACTTCAGGTTGAAATGTTTTCTACTCCAGTTTACAGAAACAGTCGTGCACCTTTGAAAAATCGCCCCTTTTGAGGTGAAACAGGAACGGCAAACAGTACGAAAAGGTGATTCTGTGACATCATCCTCGCCACTGCTCACGTCCAGACCAAACCAAAGCATGAGTCTGTTTTACATTTACTCCCCTTCTTTCTCTCTCTCTCTCCCCGCTCGCAAACTTTTCATGTCTTTTTTCCCCTTCTTTTTCCGAGCTAGTGGGAGGAGGAAGAGGCCGAGGTGGCAGAACTCCAGGACTTTGTGGAAGTTTGTCCCATCCCAGGCTTGGACCGTGCACCACAGCCTCCTTAGTTTGGGACAGGGTGGGTTGTCTTGACTCCCTTCTAGCCTCAAAACCAAAATTCCCTCCCCTCTTCTTCCTCTTCTTCTCCGCACACCCTGCCCTCCGCCTGCAAACCTCCTGCTCAACTCTCTTTTGGGACACATCACCTGGATGAATATGACATAAAAGCCTGTCAATACTTCAACTTTTCTTCAAATACAGTGGAATATTTCTACTTGCACTCAGGGTGAGTTTAGACGGTTTACCATGTACTTTTATGCTTCGTTTTAACTGCATGATATCTCGAACTTGATGGTGTTTGCAGTGTGCACATCAAACAAGAGAGATGTGTTTTGAACATATGCAGAATTTTAATATAAGTTGTATTGGCTATGATGAAAAATATGAAAAAGCTGCAAAAAGAGGGGGTAAAGACATTTAAAAAAGTACAATTTAGGCAAATTCTCTGCAATTTTTTGGTTCATTTTACAGTTCATCAACTTTTTGCACAATACTTCAACCCCAACTATAATATTAAAGAGCACGTTTTAACACATATGAATGAAAAAGATACATATGAATGAAAAAACAAACACAAAATTGACCCATTTTTGTCCATATTGCCCATCTCTCTCACACATGTTTACATCCTTTGCGTTTAGTAGATATAAGTATGCTTGAGTTTGGTGTTGTAATGACATGTTTGCGGAGGATTTTGGATCATAAATATTGGACAGCGTGCGGAGAGTTGACAGAAGCCTGTACTTAAGTGGCCCGAGTGCTGCGAGGTGAAGAGGTGAACCGCAGTTTGGAGCAGGAGGAGATCCCAGAATGTTCCCTCGTGTGGGAGTGATGCATGTGGAGAGGAGAGAGGGGCGTGCGCCGTACACTTTCTGTAGGTTCCACTGCTGCACTCGACGTGTTTAGGTTAGCGGCGGTTTGTGGTGGTGGTGGTGGTAGGAAGTTTTGATCTTTTTTTCCCCACATTTTGAAATATTTATTGGAACTAAGCACAAGAATTCTGCTGAACTCACCTTGGAATCGACGGTTTGTGTTACCGTATTTTCCGGACTATAAGTCGCACTGGAGTATAAGTCGCACCAGCCAAAAAATGCATAATAGAGAAGAGAAAAACATATATAAGTTGCACTGGAGTATGAAATGCAGTTGCAAGTGTGAAAATAACAAATAATATCACATATAAGTCACTCCGGAGTATAAGTATATAAGTATAAATATAAGTATAAGTCGCACCCCGGCCTAAACTATGAAAAAGTCCGAAAAATACGGTATTTTGGGGCTCACCTCATGAAATTTCTAGTCTTTTGTGTTACGAATATCTTAAATATTAATTTTATTATGAGCAACTGTTATTCAAATTGTATTAGGTTCTTTCACACTTGTTCATGGACCACATCAAAACCAGGTCTAAACTGGAGCTAAACCTCGACCAAATTATGACAAGACTAGAATCAGGACTAAACTGGGCACGTGTACGAACCCTCAGTCATTAAAGATGTAGAACAATTAAGAATTAATTGATCAAATTCATTTTTGATTTGTTCGAGTTGTTGGAGTTTTGTGTTTCGCTTTCTAGTTGATCATAATTAAAGTCAGAAGCATTGAAGCAAAAATGCACATTACAGATGACAGTCAATGCCCTAAGTTGATCATATGGCACTGATTCAGGAGTTCCCTTGATTGATTATGCTCATAGTCTTATAGATCCACCAACCTACCGACCGCGATGTTTCCACCTTAGCAGTAGCCTCCGCGCAGAAACCACACCCTCCACGCAAAACGAGCGTAAAGACGTGACGAGAAAGGCTTTTCCACAACGAGGGCCAGAGGAGGGGGAGAGTTGGTGTGGTCCGCCGAGCAAACGGGGAGGCGGGGCGTTCGGGTTGAGGAGGGGGGGAGTGCCGTGATTGGCGGTGCAGGGTCCGCTCGGGTCTGGAGTCCAGGTGGAGGCTATTAATCTTCCACCTCTGAGCACACGGCTTTAGCGCAGGCCGGAGGAATCCAGTTGTCATCGGCGGGCAGATTGGAAAATGAAACCGTTTCGCGCTTTACAGCCCAATGAAACGACGCTGGAAAAAGTGATGCTTCCAAAAGTGCAAACATCTTTCTCATCGTTTTGAATGATCGTCGCGTGTTGCCAAGATACAGTCGGATAAACACGGCGCTGAACGTACACGCCGTGCATTTCTGTCATCGTGTGTTTTCCCAAAAGGCAAATGGGTCGACAAATTGTAACGTTTTGTAATGGTCCGTGCAGATGGAAACGAGCGTGTTTGCAATCATTTCCCGCCATCAATTAAATCGGGGCGTCCAAACTTCTTTCACTGTGGGACGGTTATGGAAACTCATGGGGAGCAGAGGGCCAGGGACCGTTTGGTCAATTCAGAGGATCATTTCGTTGAGTCAGGGGTGCATTTAGCATACTGTAGCTTCAACACTCCACCTTTAACACTAATAATAATGGGCTTTGAACATCACTTTTATGTCTGTATCACAATGCAATCAGATGTGAATGAATTGGCTCATGCGTTTTGTTTCAAGTCCATGTAAGAGTCTGATACTGTTCAAAGATGATATTTTTGGCGACTCCCCATTAGTCAAATTCCGTACAAAGAGCTTTGCAGAAACGCTGTATAAATCAGTCTTTTATAGCTCTCTGTGTTGTCAAGCTTCTCTTTTCCGTGATGCAGCGCAGATGTCTCCAAGGTTGGAACACATTTTAGAAGGCTTTAGTCTGAAATGTTGTGTTCCAAACGTTCAAGGCCGGTTAATTTACTGCAAAAAAGGAAAATATGAGCTCGATATTCACATAGACATATGACGGCTTGGCTGTACACGTACACAGTATAATCACTATAGTTTTAGCATGTTGCAGTAGATGTTGTAAACGTCATGCATCTGAATATCTGGCATTTACAGTCACAAAGATGATAAAACAGCATTTGTTAAAGTAGTGATGGTCCAATGAGATTTTAAAAGATTCTTGTTTGTGATGCAGTTGATTTACACAGATTTAGATGCTATTTTTATTGTATTTATTTTATTGGCTGGAGTGCATTGAACCGGGTTGTAGCTCAAGTGCTAATTTCCACCTCCAGTAGAGGCGCCATCTGCAGTCGGACTTCTTAAGCGCAGTATTTCAGCGGCGTGACAGTGCAAAGGGTTTTACGGTCCTGTGGGCACGTTTGCATCTTTCAATTGCCTCCTTAATCTAGCGTCGATGTTTACTGTCCTCTGCCCCAGTAATGTTTGCCCCATCCCAGTCCCTAATGTCGTTTTTCTTTTACAACGGTCAGAAATGGCCAGTTCTTCTTAGTGTTTTGTTGCTAGAGTGAAAATCCTTGCTGTTTCCTTCTAATGTTCTGTCCTATAGCAACAAACCAAGCAGAACAGATACAACTCAAATCATCAATTTCTGATCTACAAGCACTGGTCTGAAAAAATAACTTTTTAACATAAATTAATGTAAATGACTATAATGAAACATGATTCAAATGCATTGTAAGTTGTGAGTCAATTTCTACTTCTCTGTGTATAATGACAATTAAAGTACTCATTCGCTAATACCGTGTGCAAATAACTATATTGATGAACACATTAGCTTTCTAAACCAGCACACATGAATCCAAAATCCTCAATAAATATGCAGACATGGCTTGTTTAGCAAACCACATTTCACAGAAAATAACATGACTACATCTCAATATTGGATATTATTTATCTGCACATATTGTTTCAGCACTTGTGAATAAATAGCATGAATACTCTTCCATTCCACACAGTCTGTTTTTATAAATCTACTATTTTATTGAATTAGTCTCAACACCTGTTGTTAATCATTTCCTTTTATACTCATCCCTCTTTTCTCTCTTTTCCTCACTAATGCTGCCCCAGAGTCAATAGTGGTGCGTGTTTAGTTGCGCCTCGTCTGGATGATGGACGATAGTGTCCGACGTGAGTGCAGATAAAGCGCCCTGCAGCCTCGTGCAGACCGATGGGGTTAAACCTCCAAACGTTGAGCGACACGATTGGATCGGCGCAGGTCGTGCTTATCCCGACCGTGCCTGTTTTAACCAAACTAAGCCTGTGCCTGGGGACCTGGAGTGGTCCTGATTTGTTTTAAACTCCACATCTGCTCGCTGTCAGACGCTCCAGATGTGCCGTCTGATCGCCCTCTTCTTCCTCTGTAAACGGCAGCATTGATCCTCCTCTTCTCATCTGGGCCACACATGTCACGGCGCCTCCTGCCTGTGGACGCATGAGCTGCTCCATGATTGATGATTTGCATGTCAAGGAAAACTGAATGAATTAAATGTTTATGGTCTGCATTTTTGATGGTCTGCAATATTCACTTGAAGCACCAGGAGGTTGTTTTTAACCTTACGTGGAGTTTACACATAGACAAAGTGTATGTATAAATGGATGAATATTTAGAACAGTAAATTTACACTAGAGACATCCGTTGACAATAATAATAATAAGCAAGACGTGTTGGCAAAGATTCAGCTATTTCATGTCTCTTTTCTTAAGTTTTCCTTGTAAAATGTATGCTTGATGTCGTAAAGCATGTGATAGTTCTTCAATTCAACAATAAACTCCTCATCAATCATGAATTGTTCCCTGGATGTGATGCACTTTTTGCGTGAATGTCATGTTTTTACTTATTTTGAAAGTGCAAAGCAGTTTATTTTGACACTACGCACCTGTTTTCCTGCAAAAAAAGCCTGGAGCCTCTGTTGATGCTAAAATATCTGAATTCTAACTCATTTAAGTGGTGCTTGGAGTGATTTTGCCTGTTGGATGTAACTATGACATAACTAAATTGTACAACCAGATAAAATTCAAAATTACTCCTGTGCATGCGGCCCGGCAGCTTTTTCCTCTCAAAATGTATACGTCTATTTTTTATAATTAATACATTTAATTTTAATACATAATAAAAGCCCTGTAATGTTTTATTTTGGGGTCCGTACACAGGATTAAATCTAAACTATATTCAAAACTGAATTTGTTATATTTTGATTTGAAATGTAACAGCGGCACAGTGAGTTGAGCATTGCTTCCAAACTGAATGGTTGGTGGTTCAAACCTTCTTTCAAATCAAATCTTTAAGTCATTTCCCTAGTGGAGGCAAATGGTGTGACAAAGAATTCTTAGCTTTCAGCTTGTCGTTATTTTTAATGAAACCCACGCATGCAAAAGGAGTACAGTATACAACACAAACTCTGCTATGATTTCTAGGACAGTTAAGATCTTAATTGGAAAAACATGCATTGAATTTATCAGAATTTTCCTTTGAATTGAAGTAAAAGAAACAAGCTACCTTACAAACCAGATCATTATATATATATTTATGAAGTGTCATAGTTCAAACAAAAAGCAAACGAATAAAAAAGTGCCTTTTACATTTATCTTGAGGCCACTTCCTGTGGTCATGCCTGTCCGTACTCTGGCTGGACAGAACACATTTTGACTGGTGACTGAGGATATGATGTCATGCACGGCGCTGTACGGCAGATGCAGCGAGGCAGAGGCCAATGTAAACGCAGCTCTGCCAATGTGACTCTGGCTCTGCTTTAACGCACACTTTTTCTTCTACTTTTACGTTCTGGGACAGAGAAAGTCAAAGGCAGGGTCCCTATGACGAGCCGCGCTAAGATTTGATGTAGCGTTTTCTACATGGTCATAATAATTGTCAAAGATACCAGGCTTTGGAACGTGTTATGCATTTGTGTTTGGAGGAATAGTTTACAGTGGAGATTAATTTGCACTTTTCTTAACTGCTGTTGCCAAAGCAAGTCATCTTCCTTCATCTTTTCACAAGTATTATCGTTTTCCCTTCTGATTCTGATTCTGATTGTTTCCATTCATCAGTACTTGGACTGACATATTTAATGCCCTGTGCCCAGTGCAGTTGAATCTCTCACCAGGGAATCATGTGATGCTTAAATTCTGTACTTTTGGATTAGGAAAAGTTCCATTTTAGATCCAGGTTTAATGTGGTCCAAATGCGAATGCAACCTAAGATACTGGCCAAACTGAGACTGAACCAGACCAACTCAAAGCTAGACTATACCAGGACAAAAACCAGGTCTTAACCAATGAGCAGGGAGATATACCACACTTTGAGAACCACTGCTAAATAATACAAATGCCTTACACTTGATGCTTTACAGGCCTCTCACAGACTGCAGTCATTATTCATTCACTCCATACTCTGTGCTGGTAAACTACTTCTGTAGCCACAGCTGCTCTGTGGCAGACTGACCGAAGCGAGGCTGCCAATCTGTGCCACCGGCCCCTCCCACCACCAATAATCACACTCACCTCATTCAAACTAAGTCATGTGTCTTGCCTAAGCACACAACACCAAAACTGTGGATGGTGGTAAATATGATTAAGGTACCGTATTTTCCAGACTATAAGTCGCACCTTTTTTCATAGTTTTGGCCGGGGTGCGATTTATACTTATATTTATACTTATATACTTATATTCCGGAGCGACTTATATGTGATATTATTTGTTATTTTCACACTTGCAACCGCATTTCATTCTCCAGTGCAACTTATATAATGCTTTTTTCTTCTCTATTATGCATTTTTTGGCAACTTATAGTCCGGAAAATACGATTAAGTAGTTCGTAATAAGTTAAGTAGTAGTGAGTAACGTGTTTAAAGAGATCCACTCACCAGGTGCTTCACAAATGAAATGAATACACATAGTTTCATTTGTACAGTGCACCAATATCACGGACACGTTTTGGATCATGTTTCCGTGTCCAAAGAGACCTTGTGTTATTGTGACTTGTGGTTTGTGCATTGGGACAATTGATGTCATTGTTTTGGAGGACGTTTGTGTCTGTGTGGTCCTCTGTAAATGATGGTGTGAGGTCCAGCTGTGCTCCTGGTTTATGGCTCCAGCATCTCTCTCTCCACTGGATGCAAGCTGACATCGTACACCAAACATAACACGTGCGTTTGCAAACACGCACATACATGTCGGACAGGCTATATACAGTACACGGGTCGGAGCGGCGTGGGGAATGTAAACAGGCTAGCAGTTACAAACATAGGATATAGATTTGCAACTTTCACATACACAAATACATGTAATCTAAAGATATCTTTATAACGATGAACAATTCAAGTTAATGTTCTCCCCAAACAAAACTGCAACCTCTGGCTTTTTTAAAAACCTGCTGGTGTGTTTTAGTTTGTTTTTTTTACCATTGTTGTAGCCTAAAGTATGTTGGTTAGAGATTATTCTGGTTTATATTGCATAACATATGGCGGTCTTTCATGCTAACAAACCAAAGACTAAGAACAGCCCCCATTTCATTTCAGGACTGACTTTCAGCTTAAACAACTTTTCTTTTCATGGCGTTTGAAGTGGGCTGTATACAAACTCTGAGCTTAAAGAATATAAATGTTGTTTACCAGGTTATATTGGCTCCATATTATTACGTTAAACAACAAAACAGGAATAAAATGTGTTCAAAAATAGATCATACTTTCCATTGGGGTCCGGGGCTGGTTGGTTCTCATCTTGGTGGTCTGAAAAGAGGCTAAAACACAGTAAAATGTTCTAATTATTTTAAATGGTCTATTTGATGTAACGGCATAGTACATACAGCTTGTCTTTGGGGAACACGGAACTATTGTATCTTGTATAAAGCTGATGATATTCACGCTGTATCTTTATATATTGATGAATCCGTGCTATTCAGAACATATTAACCATAGGACACTGTAAGTCATGTGCTGCTGGAAACCCAACTGTTCACATTTCACATCTCTGTGGGAATGTTATTGCTTTACCTGGAATGTTCCACAGTATGGCATTAAACTGATCTCTCACCACGGAGACACAGAAGGTCACGTCAGATCTGTTTATAGCAATAAATCACCTGTAATTGAATAAGTACATGTTAGATAAGATTTATGCCATTCTGTGGAGCATTCCAGACAAAGCAATAAGATCTCCATGGAGACAAGCATGTGACAAACCACTCACCAGAAATGCTACATAGTGCACCTTTAACTAGTACATTGCAAATGGCAAAGTTTACGACAAAAAGTCATTTCAGAACATCTTTCCAACTGTTCCAAACGTCTACTAAACACAAACATTCCGTCAATGATTTTTGCTATTTTGCTTTTTCGAAAAATCACAGAAAACAGTACATTCCCTCGGCCTTAATTGGTCCTTCAAATAGTTTTGGCTGCGCACATTTAAACTGTGCTCCTCTGTAGTGGTCAGAGGAAGCCGTGGTGTTGACACGGAGACCAGAACGCTCACAAACTCTGCAGAGAAGTTGCTTTTGGGTGACCTGAAAATCACTCACTCAGACGTCTAAACATCTCCTGCCGAGCCCGAGGCCGCGGCCAGACGTGACGCCGACGCAGAGAAACGTGTTGCAGTCATATTTGAGCTGCAAAATGATTGGATCAGCTTCCACTATTGCCTGAATGTTATAGATCATAATCATAACTGAAACTTAAAGGTGCATTATGTAACTTTTGCCACCTTCTTGTTATAGCTTTTGCCTGGAATGTTCCATAGTATGGCATTAAGCGTATGTCTCCATGGAGATTGATAAGTTAAATGACATAATGCAATAACATATTCATGGCGAACCCTTTAACAGAAATGCGGGCGAGAAAGTAATGAAAACAGTCAAATTTGAGCTTAAGAATAAAAAAAAGTTTAGCAAAAATATATAAAATAACATGATAAAATAAAAGTCTTCCATTTTACAGGGTCTGGAAAGAATGGTTTTAATTATGAAAATGTGGCCTTTTTTAAATTAGCCTTATTTGGTCATAAGTTAATTCATTTATTTATACAGTTGTAAAGCCTGTGCTTCTGTTTACTGCATATTTTAATCTTTTGGATGCTAATTATTGATCTGCGAGCTCCTTTTAGACTTGCTCCACTGCTTGTTGAAATAATTGCCCCTGGTGGGATTAATAAACTTTGAAATCTGAATTTTTAAATTGAATAGCTGATTAATCATACCAAATACAGCTGATACTAACCAAAAGTGCTTGTTTATGTAATACTTCCACTTTTGGAAAATCTCCACTCAAAATTGTTGTATTGAAACGTAAAAATATTTGTTTTATCAACATAAATAGTTTTTTAAAGAGTGAAATTTCCATCTCATATTGTGCAGCCCGACCTGAATCGTAGTGAAACGCAGATGGGGAGCATAAACATGTGCTGCCCACCCTCCAGGGACGGGATTCTCCAACGATGACGGAAATGACTGATTAACCTAAACACAGGGGGTTGCCAGATCTGATGACATGGGAGTTCAAAGTTGTCTATTTATGGGGGACAAGAAGGAGCAGTCTGTTCATTTGATGTGGCTCTACTTACGGCTCCGAATGCTGAGTACGAGCGGCTCACACATTTTCACACCTGCTTTTTATTGAGCTTTTAAAATCTTTATATTCATGCCATGCGCCGCGGCTTTGATCTGAGCCTACTTGATCCTTGCATTTCTGAAACGTCTTTCAACTTTGGCTAACACTCATCACTTCTGATATTATCAAGGCATTTCACAGGAGATTTATTGTACAGTTTGTAAACGGTCACTTTATTCCCCGGCCAAAGTGTAACAGGAGACCGCGTGCTTATGACCTTCATCGTTTGATTTTATTTGTTCTTGTCCACAAACCCAAAGGCTGTGATCTAGGACAAAGACACTTCACCCTATGAATGTGGTGTGTGTGAGTGGATGGTGGTCACTCAGTTGGCACAGTTTGGTAGACCCCGGGGGCCTTTGTGGCTATAGAAAGACTCTGTTCATCCTGAAAGGTTGCGCGAGAAAAAAGGGCTATGCAAGAGATGGCGTGATTGAATGTTCATGCTCATGTGTTATGTTATGTTTATGATCATTTCTGTCGATTATCTTGGAAAATGGGGCTCGCAAGAGTTGACAAATGAACATTTCCTCTGTCGGCGGTTCTCAAACTCAATGTACCTTTAAGTACCACCTGAGAAAATATTTGGGCTTTCAAGTACCACCAGATATAATCCAGGTCTATTACAGGATATGAATCTGAGTCCACACTAGAACCTGCAGAGGACCACGCAGTTACACTCTGCACACGGAACATGCCAGAAAAGGACTAAAATGTGAATGTCCGGCACCTACTTCATTTAATAGAGATATAGTTGCTTTATTTGGAATGATATTGAACACATTCATTTACGGGTGTTTTATTGCAAAAGAAAAAAAAAACACACATCTACAGTGTTAAAAAAATGTGCCACTGTGAGCAGAATCCAGGCAAAGCATTAAAGTCTGCATTAGGAATAGCACATGGCGGACCCTCCACCAGAAAAGTTACACACCTCAACAAGATATAGTGTTGTTTTCATCGGGTCTTTTAAGGTCGTGTATTTTATCACAGCTTAGGAGTGTGTAAATATCACAAAAGGACCAAATCAAGTCTCACAGCTGGAGTTTTGGCATCATTAATTTGGTTTATTTGACTGGATTTTCCTTCTATAAATGTTTATGCTCCTATAACATTCCCACACCTCAGCAATACATTGAGCATGTGTGTGAATTAAGCCAGGACAAACATTGGACTACATTAGATTCAAAAGTGCAATGAATCATATCAGCATTTGGGTGCCATTATAACGAGATACTGTCCAACAATACACATTTCTCCAGTCATAAATTTCAACAAGTTCTCTACAAATGACCTCATCTTAAAAAAACCTTTACGTTCCAAACACTCAAGGCCAATCTGGGTTTTGTGAGGTGGAAAAAGTAGAAGCTGCCAAACGAAATGGACTAATAAAACATATTGGCAGAAACATTAACAGGTGCTAATCATCATTACCACTTCTTAATAGCTGCATTAGCACAGGGAATTGCATTACACTTCTGCATTACACCATGTTTGTCATTTGTAATGTTTTATGTGCGTAATTATGACTCTTTGCCGCTAATTTGACTTCTGCCGACGCTAATGATATATTATGTGACTCGTATTTTGTAATTCTCTCTGAAAACTAAACAAAAACGGAACATTCTGACAACAATAGCTCGATTTTTAGCATGCTATTTCAACTTCCAGGTAGGGGAAATTTCCAGTTTTCACTATGGGTTGAATTATCAAACAAAAATCAAACCCTCCAGAATCAGAAATCGCTAAAACTAGGAACTAGCTTTAGTGATATCCATGCTAACCGATGATAAACCTGAATATTTATGTTAGAAATTGGGCCCTTGAACTCCCCCAAAAATAAATAATAAAACACAACATTGACCAAACAATATTAGTTGTCCGAACCCCGCCCCTAATCTCCATTAAATAACATGGCCCTATAGAATGTAGTGATGTCATCTGAAACCCAGCAATACTTCCATGTTATTGCAATATTTCTTTATGTTACAAAGCTGAATTGATGGTACATTATTCTCACTCATTAACTGTAATAACATGCCATCATTGTTCCAAATCAAATCAAATCAAATCAATTTATTTTTGTAAGGCCCAAAATCACAACAACAGTTGCCTCTGAGGGCCACAGGGAGAAATGAAATTGCATAACCTTTTGAATGCTTTACTGGAACTAACTTGAGCCTCGTGTGTCTCTTACAGGTGTCGCGTTTGGTAAAGTGAGAGAAGATGCGGCACAGGGTGTTACCGCTCTGTGCCCTTCTGGGTTTACTCTTTATAGGACTCCCTCCAAACCTCAACGCTCAGGATGGTAAGTCAAGCTGCGTAGCAAAGGTGATAGTTTTCTTAGTTTTGGCAGAGAACGTTTCTATAAAATTACTCATGAAATGGTGATCTAAAGGCATAATAAGCAGTATTTGCAGTGAATGTAGTATGTAAACATTTTTTTTTAAATATATTATTTATGATTTGTTTTGGCAGTAAAAAGTAAAATGCTTTTTGTATTTTACATTATTTTCTCAGTTAATATTGATAATTTTTTTCTCAGTAGATGTTCCTCCATTGTAATTGGCTGAGGAGCAGTTATTGAACACTTCCTGTAAACAAGCATGTGTTTATAGATACATTCACTTTTGATAATTAGGGCGGGGAAATAAAATAGAACTTTTGAAATAAATTTTGACGCGATGTAAAGTTACAAATCTTGCACATTATGCCTTCAGATTGCTTCATTGTAAAATACTGTTCATACTTTTGAGATATATACGAATGAAACATGCTCCCATTGGCTAAAACTGTTGTAAAAGCTTAAAATTGCTTTTGGTGTTTCACTGCTGGAATTGATTTGGACAAAGCTGACTTCACTTTCAGAGAACCGGGGTTACACTCGGTAACCTTGAGTTTTCTCTCCTGAAGATTGTGCACACGGGCTGGGAGCTGATGTGTACTTTCTTGTGGACACCTCCTGGAGTATGGGAGAGGAGAACTTTGAACATGTCCGACATTTTTTACTCAGCACAATCCGCGCCTTGTACACAACCGGAGGGGACAGTTTTAGGTTTGCCCTGGTGCAGTACAATAGCAAGCCCAAAACCGAATTCAAGCTCAACACTTACCAATCGACGCAAGGGGCGCTGTCTCACATCCAGGCTATGTCCTACCATGGCGGGGGCACTCGGACTGGCCTTGGTTTGGACTTCTTGATCCAAGCTCATTTGACCACAGCTTCGGGCAGTCGCGCGCCCAATGGAGTGTCTCAGGTGGTGGTGGTTTTGACCGACGGGAGGTCCCAAGATGATGTTTCCGAACCGGCCCGGGTGCTACGAATGGCAGAGGTTAAAGTTTTCGCAGTGGGTGTACAAGATGCACTGGATTCAGAGCTGAGGGAGATGGCTAGCGAACCCTACGACACCCATGTTTTTAGCGTAGACTCTTTCCTGGCGTTAAAAGACATTATCCAGGATTTAGTGGTGGGGCTGTGCGGTGCAGTCACCCAAAACTGGGGGCCATCTGTGGTCAATGAGGAGCCTGTGCCTGAAGGAGGGACAGGTAAAATGGGACCAGTGTCGTCGTGTGTACTAATGACCAGCATGTCCAGCAGACAGATGGACATAACATTAACCCAGCCAGGCGTATTATAACCCCAATAACCCCTCACTGTATTCACCCATAGAATTAACATATCAGATACACCACAACATATAACGAACTACAACTCAGGGATTGATGTCACAATACAGTCATTACATTGTTATTATAAGGACCATTTAGATAATTAAAATATGCACTATGTAACATTTGTAGTGATAGTTGAGCACATTAAATTGATTAAATTGATTTACAGGTCTTTATATATTGCTGAATAGAGCTGAATCACCTTTACACGGATGTGAACTGTAACTTGGCCATCGGTTTTCTACATGGAGACAGCTAATATCTGACTCCATGTAGAAAACTGGTGGTATTATGTTTAACGCAATGCTGGGGAACATTCCAGGCAAAACAAAAAACACAGCGGAGACAAGAAGAGGCCGAATCCTCCACCAGAAAAGTTACATAGTGCACCTTTAAACTCATCATTCCGTGTTTAGTATAGTCCAAAAGTAATAACATTGTCAAAATGCGCATTACAGTCTTGCAGAAGCGAACGATTTTGGAATAAATAGAGCTAATAATGAACTCAATCATCTCTTACACTGTTTGAATGAATAATACAACAATAAGCAACAGTAATCTTCAACAATTTGACATCATTGCATCCCTACAGCAAATGCATGTGGATATTAGTGAAGGACAGCCACATTTGAAATACATCTTGTCTATATTGCAAAAAATAAGATGAACATTACACATTAGACATCTTCTTCAAAACATAAAGCAGATGCTCTGGAGTCAGTGAGCATTTAACCACTGCTAACCTCACACCTCCGCTCTCATGTCTTGCATTTGTATCTTTTTATCTCTTTAGCCACAGTTTATATGTGTGTAAATTGTGCCATATGTTTTTGAATACAGTAATGAATCTGTTAGAGACATCTTTGATCTGCAGCTAACAAACTCCAAACATGTGCTACTTACTCGTCGTGATGCCAAATGATTACTTTGGAAATGGAACATGCATGTCCAAAGTAAATTTTGGTGGATACATTCACTCATGCCATGTTTGAGGTACTGTGAAGCTGCAAGATCCAAGGATGAGCACAGAGTCATCACTGGTCACTGAAGTCTATAACATGAGTCTGCATGGAACGGCTCAACTCAATGGAGATGGAACTGTGTATGAACATGAACATTAAAGTTACTGCTCCTTTAAACTAAGAAATATATTGGAATATTAATTAGAAAGATGTCGGTTTAATCCCTCTTTCGTCCAGGAGTGTCCCATTGTAGAAAAATATTCGGTTGTATGAATCTTTTTCTACATCGATTAGAAAGGGACAATTACATTTTTAAATTATCCAACCGCATAGACTTGTTTAATCTATATAATAATTTAAAGATAACATAACTAAAATAAAACATAAATATGTAAATGTTTCATAATTAATGATTAGATAACTTACTTTATATTTTTCTCAACGTATTAAAACTGAATAATGCACAGCAAATTAATCCATCTTAGGCTCTATTATAACTTAAGTAAATTTATAAAAAAAAAATAAAAAAAAAAGCACAGTTCCCCTCATTAGTTGAGCCTCATGCAGTATATTTAAATGTGTTTTTGAAGTGTTCACGTTGAATGTTGACACAAGAGCACGTGTGATTTCTGTGTCTGTCTCACTATGTTAACTCTTTCACAAGTTCCATTTTGTTTTGTCTTCTCTCTCTCCTTAAAGCACAAGACTCAGCCGACCTAGTACTCTTAATTGATGGATCACAGAACGTTGGAGCGGCAAACTTCCCCTTTGTACGCGATTTGGCTTTGAGAATCATAGAGCGCCTCGATGTGGCCAGGGACAAAATTCACGTGGCTTTGGCCCTTTACAACGGCAACCCCGATATTAAGTTTTACCTGAATAGCTATGAGAGCAAAGCCTCGGTCCTGGAAGCCGTGAAGGGGCTGTCTTACCCAGGAGGCGATGAGTCGAACCTGGGTGCGGCCCTGGAGGAGGTGGCAGAGAGCCTGCTGAGCTCAAACGCGGGCGGCAGGGCGGAGGAGGGCGTGCCGCAGATGTTAGTGGTGATCAGCGGCAGCTCGTCGACGGATGACACTGGCATTGGTGACAGGGCTCTGAAAAGGGCAGGTGTGATTACGTTCGGGGTGGCGATCGGTTCCTCTGCCTCGGCCGACCTGCAGACAGTGGCTACAGACGGGAGTTTTGTTCTGTCAGCCCCAGATTTCCGAGCCGCTCCCAACCTGGCCGGCCAGCTGTTGCCCTACCTTAGCGGGGTTGTCCAGCGAACCATTATAGTTCAGACTGAGTTCACAGAAGGTAGGTCACTTCTCTAAAGGATGGCTGTTGGGGTGGAAAAGACGGGTGCAACATTGAGAGCAATTCTCAAAAAAACGATTTTTGTTTTACAAATGTTTCTGCGGTACAAATAAGCAATGGAAATGTTTATACTAAGTTAAGCATACGCTCTCTTGCCCTTTTCTTCCTCTTTGCATTTGGGCTGTTCTCTCTTCAAGGGTTGCCATCACATAAATCCATCTTCTCCCAATCTCTGCATCCGCTTTCATTAAAAAATGTCCCTATAAATATTTGATCTTCCTCCTTGTCTTACTCTAAGCTTCGCCAATATAAGTCTCAGTTTGGTCGTTGCTAAAACTTCCAACGTGGATTGTTCATCTTTGTATTCGTAGTCTTGTTCAACCTTGTCACTTATAGAAAGAAGTGTCTCTTACAAATGCATGAAAATTCTTCAAAAACTTGCAATCTTTTTTTTTTTTTTTTTTGTCATCATGTTGATTAGTGTAAGAAACTAACCCAGTAACCAACAAGGTGCATTGCATGCATTGGAGGCAAATCACTTAACTTCCACTATCTTATTAAATATGATGAAAGCATTAGTGGGACATTCTTGGCAACATACCGTTTAAAAAGGTTGCCAAAACAAGTTACTTAAGCTAACAGCATTTTTTCTTTGTTTCAGCCTTGGTAGTTGGACAAAGAGACATCATTTTTCTGCTTGACAGCACAATGGGCGGCACTTTGATCAACTCCACGCGGGAGTTTATAAAGCGCTTTGTCAACAACATGCCCATTGGTCCAGACCAAGTCCAGGTCGGTATTGCCCAATTTAGCACCAGCGCTCGAGCCGAGATGGACCTCAACACCCATGGATCCAAGGAGTCTCTGGTGGCTTCTCTGGCACGGCTTAGAGCGAGACCTGGCCAAACTGTCAACATTGGAGCTGCGCTGGATTACGTGAGGACAAACATGTTAAGACCAGACAAAGGTAGTCGTCTTCGCCAAGGGGTGCCTCAGCTTATCCTGCTCATGACTACAAAAAAGTCCAGCGATCGTGTTGATGAGGCGGCCAGAGCACTCCAGCAAATGGGAGTTTTGACTTTGGCAGCTGGGTCGAAAACGGCTGATGAAGATGAGTTGAAGAGAATTGCCTTCGCGGAGAGTATGGTGTTTATGCTCAGGGATTTCCGCATCCTCCTAAGAAACCCAAGAATGATTGTGGATGCTCTCTCATCTCTGTCTGGGACTGTAGTGACTGAGGGACCCACGGAGACAGGTGAGAATATTTTTTCTAGATGACTACAACTGAAGCTTTTTCTACTATTTTTTCTAGAGTGAATTGTATAATTGTGGGTGGCAGTAGCTCAGTTGGTAGATATATCCCCAGTACTGGTAATGCATAGATACATATGACTGTATTCTTGATCAAAATTATGCACGAGAGTCTGACTGCAGACCTCTACCAGGAGGGCCTTCATGTGACCTCTTTTCACGGGGCCCTGGCTATTGTTTATTATTTTAAACACTTTTAGACACTTCATCCAGGCAATTTAAAAAAAGAAAAAGTTTACCAGCGCTGGACTCGAACTCACAATACTGCGACTGAGTGTACGTGGAGACTTCCCTATCCACTCGACCACCAAAAGGGCAATAAAACCCTACTCAATGTATTATTTTTATTAGATTCTAACCATATCTAGGTAAATATAGTTTGTCAGTAAGTGGTTAGGATTAGGCCCAAGTCTGTCATGGCTATAGTTTGGAAAAGAGTTTGAAACTGTCTTTAATTTAAACAATGTTAACTTTTGTAACATTACGTACAATATATATAAAACATGAACATAGCAGTATGCTACCTTATCAAAATATAATAGGCCCTTTTTCTGAAAACCGACCGGCTAGTTCCAGTTGCCTTAAAAATACGGAGTTCCACTTCCTGCTCCATTCATTTCTTATGGGGAATTAGCTGAGTCTTGCTGAAATAAATCAATAATTGATGAAGACAACGCGTAGAGTGAGTTACAGATGGATAATCAGCATGTTAAGTACCATGTAAATACTTCACCTGTTAGTACCATGTATATACTTCACCTGGGGACATCTATATGTTTATACAAGGGCTTTTGTCTCTACGCTAATGCTGGTTTTTAAAAAATATAATCACAGATAGTCCAAAAGAGACAGAAAAGGCCAAGGCTTTTACAATACAGACAGCATAATTTATATATGATTTTGATGTGGTGGAGGTAATTTTCACCTTAGATCAAGAATAAGCATAAACTTTATAGAGAGCTCATTGTGTTTTGCTCTGCTGAGTCTGTGGTGTGTGAGTGAGACAGAAGTATTCCAAAAGCAACCAAACAACTAGTAGTAGTAATATTCTTAAAAACACACAAATGAGTACGTAATTTTATATTTGTTTTTCTTGTAGTGGTGGAAATAACAACGGTGCAGACACAAAAAGTCATCCGAGACTTTGTGTTCCTGGTGGATGGCTCTAGTTTTGTTGGGGCCGCTAACTTTCCCTATGTGCGAGACCTTATCATCAACATAGTGAACCAGCTGGATGTTCGCCCTGATCGAGTCCAAATTGGCCTGCTACAGTACGCAGAGGATCCTAAGATCGAATTCTACCTGAACAGCTACAGCAGCAGGGAGGATGTGGTGAATAAAATCAACCAACTCTCACTGCTGGGAGGGTCTGTTCTCAACACGGGAAAGGCCTTGGACTATGCCCTCAAAAACATGTTCAAACCATCGACCGGGTCACGGAGGAGACAGGGGGTCCAGCAAGTTTTGGTCCTCATCACAGGAGGACCAACCCAGGACCAAATCAAAGCCGTGGCAGATCAGTTGGCTCTGGCTGGAGTGCTAACCTTCACTGTGGGTTCGGGCCAGGCTGATGTTAACATGTTGAGAAGTGTGGCCTTTGTCCCAGACTTGGCCTATCACGAAACCTACTTCTCAAATTTACCAGCCCTGTCAGAGCAAATGCTGATTAAACTCACAACAGTGGTCGGCGACACAGACACGATTACAACGTTCCCCGGAGAAATTGGTGAGTAAATTTGTATGTTTAAATGAATGAATAATTCACCAGCAGGTTAGGGTAAGGGTTAATCCAGACAGAATCATATATTAGAAATTGAAATGGGCCCGGATACTTTACATCTTTGTAGCAACACAAAAGTAGTAGTACATGAACTCTAAAAATAAATTCCTACTTACTCTATACTATGGAATAACTTCCTCTCCATTGGAAAGAAATATTGAAGAAAGCAAGAAAATGAATTGATTCCCACTTTTCCTTAATTATCTATGTATATAATGAACTGGAACAGTGGCACACATTTGTGTTAAGTGAGAAATACACATTACAAAAAATACAGAAACATTTTAAACTAATCTCCAAACAGGTTTGCAGGCAAATATATAATTTAGGCTTTCTACATTCAACCCTCAACTTTCACTTTTAATTATCTTTGTTGGAAACTTAAAGGCGCAATGGACGATTTTTCGGCGATTTGAGAACGCAGGCGGAAGTGCGCATGCGCCCTCCCCCGTGCGGACTGATACAACACACACGTACGTTTGTTTATTAGCGCAACGGATCGCATCACATCTCTCGTCTCCCGTAGATTTCCGTATCTTATGAGTCAGCTCGAACTGTCTTTCTCCGTCTTCATTTTGTCCCGTACACTGAGGGAACTATATTATGATAGATCAATGCACTTAGACACGCAGAACAGTGCTGCTCTCGGGGGACGAGCCGCACGCGGCTGCAGGTGAGCAGTAGGTGCGTTTTATGATTGATACGTGGCAGGACTAATTGGCAGTCCACGCCACGAGGAAATAAGACTCAGATTTGGGCCCAAAAAATCGTCCATTCAACCTTTAAGGCCAAACATTCCCTGAACTGTTTTTAAATGACAAAATCATTCAACCTTGTAATCTTTTCTAATATACAGATATATTTTCCTTTCAGAGGGCAGAGATGTCGCCTTCCTTATTGACGGCACTGACAATGTGCGCTCAGATTTCGCCTACATCCAGGATTTTATCATTAAAGTTATTGAGCCACTTGAAATCAGCGCTGACAAAGTTCGAGTTGCTGTGGTCCAACACAGTGAACGTCCAACTCCCAGTTTCTTCCTAAGCACCTACCAGACCAAAGACGATGTGATACGAGCCATCAATAACATGAGAGTAGTCGGTGGTCGCGGTCTCAACACTGGCGCTGCTTTGCAATACATGAAAGACACCGTGATGTCTGAAAGGCAAGGGAGCAGAGCGGCAAAAGGCATACCACAGTTCCTCATTGTGCTTTCTGGGAGTCGGTCCAGAGACAGCGTCAAGGAGTCTGCGGGGGCACTTAAGATCGGTGGAGTGGTGCCGTTTGGGGTTGGAGTAAGGGACGCAGACGCGAGGCAGATGGAGACGATATCTCACAACCCATCGTTTGCGTTCAAAGTGAGGGACTTCAGCGAGCTCAACACTGTGCCTGGGAGACTTAACACCTATGTGAACATGCCCAAGGAGGAGCTGCAGGTGGTTCTACAGCAAGGTAAACAAATGCTCACTTACCTTTAGAAAGTATGGAGTAATATTGGGTCTATGAGATACGCTATTTGATTCTGGCGAAGGCTTTATCACATTAAATGGGGCTATACCTGGGACAGTTATCAATTCTGAACACTCTCCCAGTTTGGAAAGTCGGGAGCATTGCCACATCCTTGACACTGTGAATAGCCAGCTAATCTTTGGAAGTTTAAAAGGGCTATATAAGGCTAGGATTACAAATTTATGAAATATGAATTCACTCTACACATGGTGGTTCCTGTACCCACAGCTGCCCTGGGGTAAAATTAATCTGTGTTTTCTCATGAACTTTGCCTTCCACGATACTTCTATTCTCAACAATGTCTGTATGTTTTGTATATTTTTTTTATGTCTCAGTACATACTCTTGGCGCTGCTAAAAAAGACATTGTGTTCCTGGTGGATGGCTCTGATAACACAAAAAATGGCTTCCCACAAATACAGCAATTTGTCAAAAGCATAGTGGAACGCCTGTCTATTGATGATGGTGAAGACAGAGTTGCCTTTGTCCAATATGCCGATGCACCCACAGTTGACTTCCACTTGTCTACATACAAAAAGAAAAGCAATCTGATGGGTGCCATTGACAAACTAAGGCACATAGGTGGAACAGATGTTAACACCGGCGCAGCGATGCGTTTCACACGACTTATGGTCTTCACCTCTTCGTGGGGTAGTAGACGACTTGAAGGTGTGCCCCAGATTTTGGTTGTTCTGACGAGTCAACCATCTGATGACAACATCAAAATGCCAGCATTTGCGCTAAAAGAACATGAGATTATAACTGTGGGTGTCGGAGTGGGAGATGCAGATCTACTTGAGCTGGAAACCATTGCATTTAAACCGGATATGGTTTCCAAAGTGAATGACTACGCCATGTTGAGTCAAATCCATTCACAGGTTCTCCCCACACTAGACTTGAAAAAAGACACCAAAGAAACATTTAATGGGATCTCTGACTTAGTAGGTAAGAAGCTCATTTTGGTGTATATATTGTTAAATTAGCATTTTCTTGCTTGGTTACTGAATCAATTTAAAGTGTTTGTGTGTCTGTGCTGAAACTGGGGTAGTGGGGTTGTCTAATATAAGTATTTGGTCTTTGCCCTCTTGTCTCTTGTTCTTGCTTTTCCTTGGCAACAGCTATTAAGCATCCATTAACTTCACTATACATCTTCTTCTCTACCACCAACAAGCTTTATGTGGTGTATCCCCTCTTTGGGCTTGTCTAGGCCGTCTATTTACATAACCCAAACCATCTCAATTGCCAGACTTTTTTTTCCAAAACAACAAACAAAAGCTGTCCCTCTTAAACAGTATAAGTCGTCATCACTGATAGATGACCTTAATATCTTTGACTCTGCTACCCCATTTTCTTCTTTCTTTTCTATTTTGGCAAAGCTTGCATCAGATTTCTTCATTTTTTCCATGAAACATATTTAGCCCTATGCACCTTTACTAGTTGCATGCATGGTAAAAGGGCATTTCTGCGTTTCCTGATATTTTTATCTCCAAAAGTCTTCCCCACACATCTTTTTATATAAAAGATGTTTTCGTTGATGTATGATCTTGAATCCAGGATATAATTTACTTTGAACAAACTTGAAAACCAAACTTTTTTTTGTCCTTTTTCAATATAAAGTTGTGACAGGAAGTGATAGGAGAGACATAGTATTTTTGGTTGATGGTTCGGATGACTCCAGAAATGGCTTCCCAGCAATTCGTGAATTCATCCGGCGAATGGTAGAGGATATAGAGGATGAAGTGGTGCGTGTGGCTGTTGTACAATACAGCAATGACGTCAAAACTTACTTCGATCTGAACTCTCACAAAACCAAAAGTGCCATTGTCTTTGCTGTCAGAGGTCTACGACACAGGGGAGGAGCAAAGCTAAATACTGGTCTGGCCCTGACATTTGTCTATGATCACATATTTCAGTCTTTATCAGGAAGTAGGACATTGGATGGTGTTCCCCAAATTCTGATTTTGGTCACTGGAGGCAAATCTAGTGATGAAGTGTCACAACCAGCATTAAAACTTAAGCAAATAGGAGTCCTTATATTTGCCATCGGGATGAAGAATGCTCATCAAGAGGAACTTGGTCTAATTGCTTCATTTCCAAAATCACTCTATAATTTCCTTTCATTTGGAGATATTTTGTCTGTGCAACTGGAGATAGCCACATTTATCCAGGATGAAGTTCATTCCTACATCCCGACTGGTAAGAAGTGTGATTGAAAGGATTTCAACATTTGATTTTTCCACTTGCTCCATAAAGCCTCCTGGTTCCTTTTGCACCAAAACCTTAAAGATGCAAAACTTTTTTTTCATCCAATGATGATCACATCATTGTGTCTTCTGATTCGAAGATAATTCTTCCATACAATTGTTATGATTTTACTTTATATCTTTCACTTTTGAAAGATGTTTCTTTTGATATTGTCCTTCCTCAGAGTCTTTTGTAAAGTGCTGTGTAAGCACATTTATCAATTCCAGCATCTTATTTATTGCACCTAAATAATCACAGGTATATGTTTCATCCAATGATGATCACATCATTGTGTTTCTTGCTTATTCTTCTTACAAGCACTTAATAATTTATTATCTGTGAAACATAATAGTTGTGCTGAATTGTTTGGCTTTATTTAGGAATTGACAACTTTATTCTCTAATTGCTTGCATTGCAATTATCTCGCCTTTGCCCTGCATTTCCACATTAACACTCTCTGTATCACAGCTGTTGTTTTTTTGCTACTGCTGCATCCAGTATATAGTAGTTGAGAAAGATTGGAAATGTTCTAGGATTAAAACATACATTGTTTTCCTTGTAATTGTTTCAGCATTGTATGTATTTGTCCCATACTTAATTTGTCTTCTATTCTTGCAGTTGAATTAGAGTCTGCTCAAAGAGACATTGTATTTTTGTTGGACGGCTCTGATGAAACACTGGGCATGTTCCCAGCGATGCAAGGTTTTGTCCAAGGAGTGGTAGAATCCCTCAATGTTGGCGAGAATACCGACCGAGTGTCTGTGGTGCAATACAGTGACGAACCAGAAACTGAAATCAGTTTAAACACCTACTTTGACAAGCAGGATGTTCTTGATACAGTCCAAAACATGATCCACATGGGAGGTGAAGTGAGAAGCACCGGGGCTGCTCTAAAATATGTGCAAAATGATGTTTTTACCCCTACAATGGGCAGTAGAAATCAAGATGGCGTCCCACAAATACTGGTATTGTTGACTGGGGGTAAATCCAGTGACGACGTTACCTATGCTGCTGCGGCTCTAAAGCAAGAGAGAGTCACGCCATTCTGTGTAGGCACCCGAAATGCCGATATACTGGAACTGCAGAGTATTGCACACATACCATCCTATACCTTCACTGTGCCTCAATTTGACACTGGCAGCACCTCCCAACAACTGGTTTCTTTGATTAAAAAAGTGCCACGGCAGCCAAGACAAAGTCCAGAGATAGTAATAGAATCAGGTAAGGATCAAACTCCTCTGCAATACCTCTTTGAAACAATGTTTATATTTCTAAAGACGTTGTATGTGTTACTGGTGGATAGAGAGAACAAACAGATTGTATATAGCCAGTATTGTAGAAACTGCAGGATATCTGTTATATATGAAAAATAGTTGCGTTGGCCCAAAAAGAACGAATCTGCTATGAAAATGTGGGCATTTAAATATATGACAAGCAAAAGTGATTCTTCTGAACTATGATCTAGCTTCAGGTACTGTGTTGGGATGTAAACTGAATTATTATTTTATTAATTAGTGTCTGGTACAGCTAAATGACTAAACCTGAACTCTTGTGTGTCAAAGGTTCTCCAGATGTACTACTTCAGTCGATGCCGTGTGATTTTGTATTCTTGCTGGACACTTCAGATGAAACATTAACTGAATTTGACACAATGCTTGGCTTTGTTAAGACCATAATCCAGAGTGTGAATGTGCAAAGGAGCAATGATCGTGTTGCATTGGTCCAGTACAGCTCTGAGCCCTCAGTAAATTTCTACCTGAACTCTCACCAAACTCTGGACACAGTGGCAGAGGCTGTGCAAAATGTGCGGCACAAAGGTGGCAGAGCACGCAACACTGGCAAAGCAATTCAGTTCGTCAAAGATAATGTATTTACTGCCTCTTCTGGAAGCAGACACCAAATGGCTGTTCCTCAGGTTTTGGTGCTTATTACTGGTGGACGATCCAGTGATGATTTCAGAAATGCTGTTGCAAACTTGAAAGCTATGGGAGTGATTGTATTTGTGTTGGGAATAGAGAAAGCAGATGTGCTGGAAATTCAGGCTATTTCTCATAAACCTGAATATGCAGTGATTGTCACAGATCCAATAGAGCGTTCGGGCATTGAGCAGCTCATAATGTCAACGAAACAAAGAGTTGAGGCTCCTGCCTTAAGACCACCATTAATTGGTAAGACTATAGTATACCTGAGATTGCATTCATGTGGTCTTCAAAAAGCTGGAAGTAAATAACTCACAATAGTAATAACCGGTATTTTGAACTAAATGGCAAAGTTTCATCCAACATTGCATCAACTAAATTCAATGGAAACTATGCAATTAGCAACGTCGATGTTTACTCAGGATTTCTAACGGATTTTGTGAATATTTACGTCAGATTAAACACATTAACACTACCAATCCTTGAAATACAGCTGGCCAACAAAAGCAATTTGAGAACCACGTGAATAAAAAAAAATATTTTGCTGTAACGGAGTGAATTTAAATTGTATTTTGTTTACAGATATCACAAATAGCAAAAAACGAGACGTTCTGTTTCTTCTGGATGGCTCTAATGATTCTCGTCAAATGTTTCAAAACATAAAAGACTTTGTGAAATATATCTTGCCGGAACTTAACATTGGTCCAAATGAAGACCAAGTGGCGATAGTTCAGTTCAGTAACACCACACAAACTGAATTTGACTTTAAGAAGTATTCCACACTGGAAGATATCGATAAAGCAGTGACAAACTTAAAGCATAAAAGGGGCTATCCTCATTACATTGGACAGGCACTCCAGTATGTGAAGGATAATATCTTCACAAGTGATTCAGGAAGTCGAATCGATGAAGGTGTTCCACAGATACTAATACTAATATACGGTGGGAGATCCCAAGATGACATTCGAACACCATCCAAAATGCTCAAAGAATCTGGCGTGATTTCCATTGCAATTGGGACTTCTGATGCTGACACCATTGAGTTGCAAACAATAGCTCATGCGCCTAAATTTGCCCTTTCCATTGATGACTATGAGGAGATTGCTGGTGTCAGACAACAGACACTGTCTTTGATGAATGAGCCCAGTGTACAACCAATTACTCCAACAAAAGTCATAGGTAAGAGGTCCAATCAGCATGTATTTGGGTTACCTTCTGTTTTTATATCATACTTTGTCCTTTCCAGACCAGAAAAAAAGTGATGTAGTGTTTCTTATTGATGGATCAAGTGACTCAAAAAATGGCTTTGAGCAGATAAGAAGCTTGATTGAAACCATGGTTGAAAACATGAACCTAGATGATGACCAAGATCAAGTTGCTGTTGTTCAGTACAACCGTGATCCTACTGCCAACTTCTACTTGAATTCTTACTCAAGTAAAAATGACGTGCTCAACTCTATCAGAACGATGAGGCACAAACTGGGAAGGCAGCTGAATATTGGCAAAGCACTCGAGTTTGTCAGAAATAATGTTTTTGCCACGGTGGTTGGAGGTAGACGTGATCAAATGGTGCCTCAGTATCTTTATGTGTTCAGCGGTGGTAGGTCTGGCGATGATGTGAGAGGAGCTGCCCAGTCACTCAGAGATAATGGCATTAAGACCATAAGCATCGGAACAAGCAATGCTGATACTCTGGAAATGCAAACAGTGGCAAACACACCGGCACATTACATTTCTGTGCCAAATTTTAACAACTTGCAAAGCCTTAATCAAAGGATCGAGGCTGCATTGAGTGGCATTCCAGAATCAACAGAGTTTCCACTTGTAGTTGGTAAGATACCTTAAAAGCATAGTTTGATATGAGCACTGTGGGGTTTTAGGTGACATTACTCATCCTAGTCCAGGGGAAATTGAAAAGGTCTTAGAAGAAGACTATTCAGTACAAACAAACCCCTTGATGTTTTAGTTGACAGTACTATCAACAAAGGAAATATGTTCTCTGCATTTGAGCCATCGTTCAATGCAGCTGGTGTATGAGATGGCACATCTCAGGAGGCTTTCCTCTAAATAAAGTAAAAAATGTAGTATTAACTTGTCAGGAGCCAAGGCCCATCTCTAGATCTTGAGCAGGCTTGGTCAAGACTACCTAAGATTGATGATTTTATGTATAATGCATGATTCTATTTTGACGGGGGAGACGGAAGTGAAAGAAGAAACCTAGCAGAAACCTACAGTGTCAAAGTAATGTTCATAGTTGTATGGCCTTCTATACCTTTTCCTTTTGCAGTTTACAGAATTAGTTCAGTATAATAAATGAAACTGGGTCCATAGTATTTATGTCACATTCCTCACAGTGCGTCTACAATTTTTAATAGACCTAAATATTGATAATTTATGAAATGATCTGTCACTTTCAGACATGCCCAGCTTCCGACTGTCTGAACTTCCAACTGCTGATATTGTGTTTCTTCTCGATGGATCAAAGGATATGCTCCCAAGTGAAAAAAACATTTGGGATTTTATCATGGGGTTTGTGGAACAATTAGAAATTGGCCCAAGCAGGATGCAACTGGGTTTGATTGAGTACAACACACAACCCACAGTACATTTCCTGCTCAATAGATACTCTTCAAGGGATGATTTGTTACTCTATTTAAGATACACAGAGCTTTCAGGACGACCTAGTGTTAATCTTGGTGCCTCCCTGGACTATGTGAGGACGAATGTCTTCACTGCTGCATCAGGAAGTAGAGCCATGCAGAGTGTACCACAAATACTAATACTTCTAACGGCAAGAAAATCAGATGACGACATAGCGACTCCATCGAAGAGGCTACGAAAAGCCGGAATTGTAACTTATAGTATTGGAATAAATAATGCTGATAGGATGGAGGTGGAGCAATTGGCATACAGTCCTGAAACCAAATATTTGGACGTGTCTGATTTGACACAAGTGAGAGAACAGATTGTATCAGGCAATGCAAGACGAGACAAACCTCTTAAACCAACATTAGGTGAGTAAAATCTTGCCAAAGCTGAATTGCATTTTACCCGTCTGTTAACAATTCTGTATCTTTTAGGTTCTAGGCCCATTATGAAAAGAGATGTTGTCTTTCTCATTGATGGATCAGACGATGTCAGAAATAAATTCTCCTCAATGCGAGATTTTGTGGCCAAAGTTGTCTACACATTTGACATTGACAAAGGCAAAGATAGGGTGGCTGTTGTCCAGTATAGCAACAAAGCAGAACAGAGTTTCAATCTCAATGCATATACCACGAGGGAGGACGTCTTAAGGAACATTGCAAATTTAAAACCAAAAGGAGGACGGCCACAATATATTGGGGCAGCGCTCCAGCATGTAATCGATAAGGTCCTTGTAACAGGAGCTGGCAGTAGAAAAAATGAAGGAGCTAAACAAATTCTTATCATTTTGGCTGGTGGAAGATCAAGGGATTCTCCAAGAGGCCCAGCAAATGCGCTTAAAGCTGCAGGAGTAGAAATGTTTGCTCTTGGATCAAAAACTGCAAACTCACTGGAAATGGAAATGATTGCCTCTAATCCAAACTACACATATTCAATCCCTGATTTTGTAAACCTTCCTTTAACACTTCAAAGTTTGGTGTCTCATATTTCTCAATTTGAAGAGGAAGAAGATATTAAAACAGGTAATAATTATGAACGACTGAAAAAATACTGGAAAAGTATTTCAGGTTTAAACGATAAGAAATTTTGTATTTTCTGATCCCTAGGGACGAGACAGCAAGCAGGAAAAGATGTTGTTTTCTTGTTGGATGGATCTGATGGCACTAGAAATGAATTCCCAGCCATGCAAACTTTTGTCCAGACAATGGTAGAGAGACTGAATGTAGATGACAACTCAGATCGTGTGTCAGTGGTTCAATACAGCAGAGATCCTGCAGTCCAGTTCTACCTGAACACTTACTCAACAAAAAGAGACATCCTTGGCACAATCAGAGGTTTGAGGCACAAAGGTGGAAGACCCCTCAACACTGGTGCAGCACTCCAGTACTTGAGGGATAACGTCTTTACGGCCTCTGCTGGAAGCAGGCGCCAAGAAGGAGTGCCACAACTCTTGATATTGCTAAGCGGCGGCAGGTCTTTTGACAGTGTAGATGCACCGGCCTCCGCTCTCAAACAAATGGGTGTCGTGACGTTTGCAATCGGGACCAGAAACACAGACCCGAGAGAAATGCAAAAGATTTCACATGAGCCGAGTTATGCCATCTCCGTGTCTGACTTCAAAGACCTTCCCAATGTCCAGCAACAACTTCAGTCTTCTGTTGAGACTGTGATTGTTGAAGCAGCCCCTGAATCACCAATTGCACCTGGTACGTTAACAAACTCTGATGGAAACCCCTTCTAAATATGGAACATAGACTGTTTGCCAACCATTTATTCCTGCTATGGTCAAGCATAAAATAATGTAAAGTAATCACAGAAAAAAAGATATTACTCAGTAAAACAAATTTCAGAATATTTTGGCGGTAGCATTTGTTTTAATTGTGTTGATGTTCTGTTCTTAGTTGACAGCGCCAACAAGGATATAGTTTTCCTTCTGGATGATTCTGATGCAACAAGAAATGGCTTCCCTGCCATGCTTGCTTTTGTTGAGAAAGTGGTGCAAAAACGTGAAATAGGAGAAAACACTGACCGTGTCTCTGTGGTCCAGTACAGTAGAGATGCAGAGGTCAGTTTCTATCTGAACACATATGACACCCGAGATGATGTTTTGGATGCAGTCCGAGGGCTGAGACACAGAGGAGGCAGAACCATCAACACCGGGGCAGCCCTCCAATACGTCAGCGACAATGTCTTCACAGACTCTGCTGGGAGTAGGCGCCGGCAAGGTGTTCCACAGATGTTGGTTCTGCTAAATGGCGGAAGGTCTAATGACAATGCCCAAACACCGGCCACTGCTCTCAGAGACAAGGGCATCATTGTGCTTGGCATCGGAGCAGGGAGGGCTGCCGGGGCAGAGATGCAAAACATAGTATATAACTCCAGTTATGCTGTGTCTGTGTCTGATTTCTCCGACCTCCCCAATCTCCAAGAGCAGCTGTCCTCTGTAATGGGCACAACGGGAGAGCAAGTCACGCCTTTGACACCAAATGTAACTGGTAAGAATGTGACGCAGTTTTGCTTTACTGTAACATAATGCGACAAAACTTAAGTAGCTTTAGCGTGGTCGATTCCCACAGTAACACAGTAGTACCTGCATGCTTCCTGTGTGTGTGGTCATCACTGAAATATCAAGGCAAAATGTTTAAGTTGAATATTTGACATACCTCATTCTGTTTTCCCTTTAGTGGTGAGACAGCAAGCAGGAAAAGACGTTGTTTTCTTGTTGGATGGATCTGATGGCACTAGAAATGAATTCCCAGCCATGCAAACTTTTGTCCAGACAATGGTAGAGAGACTGAATGTAGATGACAACTCAGATCGTGTGTCAGTGGTTCAATACAGCAGAGATCCTGCAGTCCAGTTCTACCTGAACACTTACTCAACAAAAAGAGACATCCTTGGCACAATCAGAGGTTTGAGGCACAAAGGTGGAAGACCCCTCAACACTGGTGCAGCACTCCAGTACTTGAGGGATAACGTCTTTACGGCCTCTGCTGGAAGCAGGCGCCAAGAAGGAGTGCCACAACTCTTGATATTGCTAAGCGGCGGCAGGTCTTTTGACAGTGTAGATGCACCGGCCTCCGCTCTCAAACAAATGGGTGTCGTGACGTTTGCAATCGGGACCAGAAACACAGACCCGAGAGAAATGCAAAAGATTTCACATGAGCCGAGTTATGCCATCTCCGTGTCTGACTTCAAAGACCTTCCCAATGTCCAGCAACAACTTCAGTCTTCTGTTGAGACTGTGATTGTTGAAGCAGCCCCTGAATCACCAATTGCACCTGGTACGTTAACAAACTCTGATGGAAACCCCTTCTAAATATGGAACATAGACTGTTTGCCAACCATTTATTCCTGCTATGGTCAAGCATAAAATAATGTAAAGTAATCACAGAAAAAAAGATATTACTCAGTAAAACAAATTTCAGAATATTTTGGCGGTAGCATTTGTTTTAATTGTGTTGATGTTCTGTTCTTAGTTGACAGTGCCAACAAGGATATAGTTTTCCTTCTGGATGATTCTGATGCAACAAGAAATGGCTTCCCTGCCATGCTTGCTTTTGTTGAGAAAGTGGTGCAAAAACGTGAAATAGGAGAAAACACTGACCGTGTCTCTGTGGTCCAGTACAGTAGAGATGCAGAGGTCAGTTTCTATCTGAACACATATGACACCCGAGATGATGTTTTGGATGCAGTCCGAGGGCTGAGACACAGAGGAGGCAGAACCATCAACACCGGGGCAGCCCTCCAATACGTCAGCGACAATGTCTTCACAGACTCTGCTGGGAGTAGGCGCCGGCAAGGTGTTCCACAGATGTTGGTTCTGCTAAATGGCGGAAGGTCTAATGACAATGCCCAAACACCGGCCACTGCTCTCAGAGACAAGGGCATCATTGTGCTTGGCATCGGAGCAGGGAGGGCTGCCGGGGCAGAGATGCAAAACATAGTATATAACTCCAGTTATGCTGTGTCTGTGTCTGATTTCTCCGACCTCCCCAATCTCCAAGAGCAGCTGTCCTCTGTAATGGGCACAACGGGAGAGCAAGTCACGCCTTTGACACCAAATGTAACTGGTAAGAATGTGACGCAGTTTTGCTTTACTGTAACATAATGCAACAAAACTTAAGTAGCTTTAGCGTGGTCGATTCCCACAGTAACACAGTAGTACCTGCATGCTTCCTGTGTGTGTGGTCATCACTGAAATATCAAGGCAAAATGTTTAAGTTGAATATTTGACATACCTCATTCTGTTTTCCCTTTAGTGGTGAGACAGCAAGCAGGAAAAGATGTTGTTTTCTTGTTGGATGGATCTGATGGCACTAGAAATGAATTCCCAGCCATGCAAACTTTTGTCCAGACAATGGTAGAGAGACTGAATGTAGATGACAACTCAGATCGTGTGTCAGTGGTTCAATACAGCAGAGATCCTGCAGTCCAGTTCTACCTGAACACTTACTCAACAAAAAGAGACATCCTTGGCACAATCAGAGGTTTGAGGCACAAAGGTGGAAGACCCCTCAACACTGGTGCAGCACTCCAGTACTTGAGGGATAACGTCTTTACGGCCTCTGCTGGAAGCAGGCGCCAAGAAGGAGTGCCACAACTCTTGATATTGCTAAGCGGCGGCAGGTCTTTTGACAGTGTAGATGCACCGGCCTCCGCTCTCAAACAAATGGGTGTCGTGACGTTTGCAATCGGGACCAGAAACACAGACCCGAGAGAAATGCAAAAGATTTCACATGAGCCGAGTTATGCCATCTCCGTGTCTGACTTCAAAGACCTTCCCAATGTCCAGCAACAACTTCAGTCTTCTGTTGAGACTGTGATTGTTGAAGCAGCCCCTGAATCACCAATTGCACCTGGTACGTTAACAAACTCTGATGGAAACCCCTTCTAAATATGGAACATAGACTGTTTGCCAACCATTTATTCCTGCTATGGTCAAGCATAAAATAATGTAAAGTAATCACAGAAAAAAAGATATTACTCAGTAAAACAAATTTCAGAATATTTTGGCGGTAGCATTTGTTTTAATTGTGTTGATGTTCTGTTCTTAGTTGACAGCGCCAACAAGGATATAGTTTTCCTTCTGGATGATTCTGATGCAACAAGAAATGGCTTCCCTGCCATGCTTGCTTTTGTTGAGAAAGTGGTGCAAAAACGTGATATAGGAGAAAACACTGACCGTGTCTCTGTGGTCCAGTACAGTAGAGATGCAGAGGTCAGTTTCTATCTGAACACATATGACACCCGAGATGATGTTTTGGATGCAGTCCGAGGGCTGAGACACAGAGGAGGCAGAACCATCAACACCGGGGCAGCCCTCCAATACGTCAGCGACAATGTCTTCACAGACTCTGCTGGGAGTAGGCGCCGGCAAGGTGTTCCACAGATGTTGGTTCTGCTAAATGGCGGAAGGTCTAATGACAATGCCCAAACACCGGCCACTGCTCTCAGAGACAAGGGCATCATTGTGCTTGGCATCGGAGCAGGGAGGGCTGCCGGGGCAGAGATGCAAAACATAGTATATAACTCCAGTTATGCTGTGTCTGTGTCTGATTTCTCCGACCTCCCCAATCTCCAAGAGCAGCTGTCCTCTGTAATGGGCACAACGGGAGAGCAAGTCACGCCTTTGACACCAAATGTAACTGGTAAGAATGTGACGCAGTTTTGCTTTACTGTAACATAATGCGACAAAACTTAAGTAGCTTTAGCGTGGTCGATTCCCACAGTAACACAGTAGTACCTGCATGCTTCCTGTGTGTGTGGTCATCACTGAAATATCAAGGCAAAATGTTTAAGTTGAATATTTGACATACCTCATTCTGTTTTCCCTTTAGTGGTGAGACAGCAAGCAGGAAAAGATGTTGTTTTCTTGTTGGATGGATCTGATGGCACTAGAAATGAATTCCCAGCCATGCAAACTTTTGTCCAGACAATGGTAGAGAGACTGAATGTAGATGACAACTCAGATCGTGTGTCAGTGGTTCAATACAGCAGAGATCCTGCAGTCCAGTTCTACCTGAACACTTACTCAACAAAAAGAGACATCCTTGGCACAATCAGAGGTTTGAGGCACAAAGGTGGAAGACCCCTCAACACTGGTGCAGCACTCCAGTACTTGAGGGATAACGTCTTTACGGCCTCTGCTGGAAGCAGGCGCCAAGAAGGAGTGCCACAACTCTTGATATTGCTAAGCGGCGGCAGGTCTTTTGACAGTGTAGATGCACCGGCCTCCGCTCTCAAACAAATGGGTGTCGTGACGTTTGCAATCGGGACCAGAAACACAGACCCGAGAGAAATGCAAAAGATTTCACATGAGCCGAGTTATGCCATCTCCGTGTCTGACTTCAAAGACCTTCCCAATGTCCAGCAACAACTTCAGTCTTCTGTTGAGACTGTGATTGTTGAAGCAGCCCCTGAATCACCAATTGCACCTGGTACGTTAACAAACTCTGATGGAAACCCCTTCTAAATATGGAACATAGACTGTTTGCCAACCATTTATTCCTGCTATGGTCAAGCATAAAATAATGTAAAGTAATCACAGAAAAAAAGATATTACTCAGGAAAACAAATTTCAGATATTTTGGCGGTAGCATTTGTTTTAATTGTGTTGATGTTCTGTTCTTAGTTGACAGCGCCAACAAGGATATAGTTTTCCTTCTGGATGATTCTGATGCAACAAGAAATGGCTTCCCTGCCATGCTTGCTTTTGTTGAGAAAGTGGTGCAAAAACGTGATATAGGAGAAAACACTGACCGTGTCTCTGTGGTCCAGTACAGTAGAGATGCAGAGGTCAGTTTCTATCTGAACACATATGACACCCGAGATGATGTTTTGGATGCAGTCCGAGGGCTGAGACACAGAGGAGGCAGAACCATCAACACCGGGGCAGCCCTCCAATACGTCAGCGACAATGTCTTCACAGACTCTGCTGGGAGTAGGCGCCGGCAAGGTGTTCCACAGATGTTGGTTCTGCTAAATGGCGGAAGGTCTAATGACAATGCCCAAACACCGGCCACTGCTCTCAGAGACAAGGGCATCATTGTGCTTGGCATCGGAGCAGGGAGGGCTGCCGGGGCAGAGATGCAAAACATAGTATATAACTCCAGTTATGCTGTGTCTGTGTCTGATTTCTCCGACCTCCCCAATCTCCAAGAGCAGCTGTCCTCTGTAATGGGCACAACGGGAGAGCAAGTCACGCCTTTGACACCAAATGTAACTGGTAAGAATGTGACGCAGTTTTGCTTTACTGTAACATAATGCGACAAAACTTAAGTAGCTTTAGCGTGGTCGATTCCCACAGTAACACAGTAGTACCTGCATGCTTCCTGTGTGTGTGGTCATCACTGAAATATCAAGGCAAAATGTTTAAGTTGAATATTTGACATACCTCATTCTGTTTTCCCTTTAGTGGTGAGACAGCAAGCAGGAAAAGACGTTGTTTTCTTGTTGGATGGATCTGATGGCACTAGAAATGAATTCCCAGCCATGCAAACTTTTGTCCAGACAATGGTAGAGAGACTGAATGTAGATGACAACTCAGATCGTGTGTCAGTGGTTCAATACAGCAGAGATCCTGCAGTCCAGTTCTACCTGAACACTTACTCAACAAAAAGAGACATCCTTGGCACAATCAGAGGTTTGAGGCACAAAGGTGGAAGACCCCTCAACACTGGTGCAGCACTCCAGTACTTGAGGGATAACGTCTTTACGGCCTCTGCTGGAAGCAGGCGCCAAGAAGGAGTGCCACAACTCTTGATATTGCTAAGCGGCGGCAGGTCTTTTGACAGTGTAGATGCACCGGCCTCCGCTCTCAAACAAATGGGTGTCGTGACGTTTGCAATCGGGACCAGAAACACAGACCCGAGAGAAATGCAAAAGATTTCACATGAGCCGAGTTATGCCATCTCCGTGTCTGACTTCAAAGACCTTCCCAATGTCCAGCAACAACTTCAGTCTTCTGTTGAGACTGTGATTGTTGAAGCAGCCCCTGAATCACCAATTGCACCTGGTACGTTAACAAACTCTGATGGAAACCCCTTCTAAATATGGAACATAGACTGTTTGCCAACCATTTTTTCCTGCTATGGTCAAGCATGAAATAATGTAAAGTAATCACAGAAAAAAATATATTACTCAGTAAAACAAATTTCAGAATATTTTGGCGGTAGCATTTGTTTTAATTGTGTTGATGTTCTGTTCTTAGTTGACAGCGCCAACAAGGATATAGTTTTCCTTCTGGATGATTCTGATGCAACAAGAAATGGCTTCCCTGCCATGCTTGCTTTTGTTGAGAAAGTGGTGCAAAAACGTGAAATAGGAGAAAACACTGACCGTGTCTCTGTGGTCCAGTACAGTAGAGATGCAGAGGTCAGTTTCTATCTGAACACATATGACACCCGAGATGATGTTTTGGATGCAGTCCGAGGGCTGAGACACAGAGGAGGCAGAACCATCAACACCGGGGCAGCCCTCCAATACGTCAGCGACAATGTCTTCACAGACTCTGCTGGGAGTAGGCGCCGGCAAGGTGTTCCACAGATGTTGGTTCTGCTAAATGGCGGAAGGTCTAATGACAATGCCCAAACACCGGCCACTGCTCTCAGAGACAAGGGCATCATTGTGCTTGGCATCGGAGCAGGGAGGGCTGCCGGGGCAGAGATGCAAAACATAGTATATAACTCCAGTTATGCTGTGTCTGTGTCTGATTTCTCCGACCTCCCCAATCTCCAAGAGCAGCTGTCCTCTGTAATGGGCACAACGGGAGAGCAAGTCACGCCTTTGACACCAAATGTAACTGGTAAGAATGTGACGCAGTTTTGCTTTACTGTAACATAATGCGACAAAACTTAAGTAGCTTTAGCGTGGTCGATTCCCACAGTAACACAGTAGTACCTGCATGCTTCCTGTGTGTGTGGTCATCACTGAAATATCAAGGCAAAATGTTTAAGTTGAATATTTGACATACCTCATTCTGTTTTCCCTTTAGTGGTGAGACAGGAAGCAGGAAAAGACGTTGTTTTCTTGTTGGATGGATCTGATGGCACTAGAAATGAATTCCCAGCCATGCAAACTTTTGTCCAGACAATGGTAGAGAGACTGAATGTAGATGACAACTCAGATCGTGTGTCAGTGGTTCAATACAGCAGAGATCCTGCAGTCCAGTTCTACCTGAACACTTACTCAACAAAAAGAGACATCCTTGGCACAATCAGAGGTTTGAGGCACAAAGGTGGAAGACCCCTCAACACTGGTGCAGCACTCCAGTACTTGAGGGATAACGTCTTTACGGCCTCTGCTGGAAGCAGGCGCCAAGAAGGAGTGCCACAACTCTTGATATTGCTAAGCGGCGGCAGGTCTTTTGACAGTGTAGATGCACCGGCCTCCGCTCTCAAACAAATGGGTGTCGTGACGTTTGCAATCGGGACCAGAAACACAGACCCGAGAGAAATGCAAAAGATTTCACATGAGCCGAGTTATGCCATCTCCGTGTCTGACTTCAAAGACCTTCCCAATGTCCAGCAACAATTTCAGTCTTCTGTTGAGACTGTGATTGTTGAAGCAGCCCCTGAATCACCAATTGCACCTGGTACGTTAACAAACTCTGATGGAAACCCCTTCTAAATATGGAACATAGACTGTTTGCCAACCATTTATTCCTGCTATAGTCAAGCATAAAATAATGTAAAGTAATCACAGAAAAAAATATATTACTCAGTAAAACAAATTTCAGAATATTTTGGCGGTAGCATTTGTTTTAATTGTGTTGATGTTCTGTTCTTAGTTGACAGCGCCAACAAGGATATAGTTTTCCTTCTGGATGATTCTGATGCAACAAGAAATGGCTTCCCTGCCATGCTTGCTTTTGTTGAGAAAGTGGTGCAAAAACGTGATATAGGAGAAAACACTGACCGTGTCTCTGTGGTCCAGTACAGTAGAGATGCAGAGGTCAGTTTCTATCTGAACACATATGACACCCGAGATGATGTTTTGGATGCAGTCCGAGGGCTGAGACACAGAGGAGGCAGAACCATCAACACCGGGGCAGCCCTCCAATACGTCAGCGACAATGTCTTCACAGACTCTGCTGGGAGTAGGCGCCGGCAAGGTGTTCCACAGATGTTGGTTCTGCTAAATGGCGGAAGGTCTAATGACAATGCCCAAACACCGGCCACTGCTCTCAGAGACAAGGGCATCATTGTGCTTGGCATCGGAGCAGGGAGGGCTGCCGGGGCAGAGATGCAAAACATAGTATATAACTCCAGTTATGCTGTGTCTGTGTCTGATTTCTCCGACCTCCCCAATGTCCAAGAGCAGCTGTCCTCTGTAATGGGCACAACGGGAGAGCAAGTCACGCCTTTGACACCAAATGTAACTGGTAAGAATGTGACGCAGTTTTGCTTTACTGTAACATAATGCGACACAACTTAAGTAGCTTTAGCGTGGTCCTTTCCCACAGTAACACAGTAGTACCTGCATGCTTCCTGTGTGTGGTCATCACTGAAATATCAAGGCAAAATGTTTAAGTTGAATATTTGACATACCTCATTCTGTTTTCCCTTTAGTGGTGAGACAGCAAGCAGGAAAAGATGTTGTTTTCTTGTTGGATGGATCTGATGGCACTAGAAATGAATTCCCAGCCATGCAAACTTTTGTCCAGACAATGGTAGAGAGACTGAATGTAGATGACAACTCAGATCGTGTGTCAGTGGTTCAATACAGCAGAGATCCTGCAGTCCAGTTCTACCTGAACACTTACTCAACAAAACGAGACATCCTTGGCACAATCAGAGGTTTGAGGCACAAAGGTGGAAGACCCCTCAACACTGGTGCAGCACTCCAGTACTTGAGGGATAACGTCTTTACGGCCTCTGCTGGAAGCAGGCGCCAAGAAGGAGTGCCACAACTCTTGATATTGCTAAGCGGCGGCAGGTCTTTTGACAGTGTAGATGCACCGGCCTCCGCTCTCAAACAAATGGGTGTCGTGACGTTTGCAATCGGGACCAGAAACACAGACCCGAGAGAAATGCAAAAGATTTCACATGAGCCGAGTTATGCCATCTCCGTGTCTGACTTCAAAGACCTTCCCAATGTCCAGCAACAACTTCAGTCTTCTGTTGAGACTGTGATTGTTGAAGCAGCCCCTGAATCACCAATTGCACCTGGTACGTTAACAAACTCTGATGGAAACCCCTTCTAAATATGGAACATAGACTGTTTGCCAACCATTTATTCCTGCTATGGTCAAGCATAAAATAATGTAAAGTAATCACAGAAAAAAAGATATTACTCAGGAAAACAAATTTCAGATATTTTGGCGGTAGCATTTGTTTTAATTGTGTTGATGTTCTGTTCTTAGTTGACAGCGCCAACAAGGATATAGTTTTCCTTCTGGATGATTCTGATGCAACAAGAAATGGCTTCCCTGCCATGCTTGCTTTTGTTGAGAAAGTGGTGCAAAAACGTGATATAGGAGAAAACACTGACCGTGTCTCTGTGGTCCAGTACAGTAGAGATGCAGAGGTCAGTTTCTATCTGAACACATATGACACCCGAGATGATGTTTTGGATGCAGTCCGAGGGCTGAGACACAGAGGAGGCAGAACCATCAACACCGGGGCAGCCCTCCAATACGTCAGCGACAATGTCTTCACAGACTCTGCTGGGAGTAGGCGCCGGCAAGGTGTTCCACAGATGTTGGTTCTGCTAAATGGCGGAAGGTCTAATGACAATGCCCAAACACCGGCCACTGCTCTCAGAGACAAGGGCATCATTGTGCTTGGCATCGGAGCAGGGAGGGCTGCCGGGGCAGAGATGCAAAACATAGTATATAACTCCAGTTATGCTGTGTCTGTGTCTGATTTCTCCGACCTCCCCAATCTCCAAGAGCAGCTGTCCTCTGTAATGGGCACAACGGGAGAGCAAGTCACGCCTTTGACACCAAATGTAACTGGTAAGAATGTGACGCAGTTTTGCTTTACTGTAACATTATGCGACAAAACTTAAGTAGCTTTAGCGTGGTCGATTCCCACAGTAACACAGTAGTACCTGCATGCTTCCTGTGTGTGTGGTCATCACTGAAATATCAAGGCAAAATGTTTAAGTTGAATATTTGACATACCTCATTCTGTTTTCCCTTTAGTGGTGAGACAGCAAGCAGGAAAAGATGTTGTTTTCTTGTTGGATGGATCTGATGGCACTAGAAATGAATTCCCAGCCATGCAAACTTTTGTCCAGACAATGGTAGAGAGACTGAATGTAGATGACAACTCGGATCGTGTGTCAGTGGTTCAATACAGCAGAGATCCTGCAGTCCAGTTCTACCTGAACACTTACTCAACAAAAAGAGACATCCTTGGCACAATCAGAGGTTTGAGGCACAAAGGTGGAAGACCCCTCAACACTGGTGCAGCACTCCAGTACTTGAGGGATAACGTCTTTACGGCCTCTGCTGGAAGCAGGCGCCAAGAAGGAGTGCCACAACTCTTGATATTGCTAAGCGGCGGCAGGTCTTTTGACAGTGTAGATGCACCGGCCTCCGCTCTCAAACAAATGGGTGTCGTGACGTTTGCAATCGGGACCAGAAACACAGACCCGAGAGAAATGCAAAAGATTTCACATGAGCCGAGTTATGCCATCTCCGTGTCTGACTTCAAAGACCTTCCCAATGTCCAGCAACAACTTCAGTCTTCTGTTGAGACTGTGATTGTTGAAGCAGCCCCTGAATCACCAATTGCACCTGGTACGTTAACAAACTCTGATGGAAACCCCTTCTAAATATGGAACATAGACTGTTTGCCAACCATTTATTCCTGCTATGGTCAAGCATGAAATAATGTAAAGTAATCACAGAAAAAAAGATATTACTCAGTAAAACAAATTTCAGAATATTTTGGCGGTAGCATTTGTTTTAATTGTGTTGATGTTCTGTTCTTAGTTGACAGCGCCAACAAGGATATAGTTTTCCTTCTGGATGATTCTGATGCAACAAGAAATGGCTTCCCTGCCATGCTTGCTTTTGTTGAGAAAGTGGTGCAAAAACGTGAAATAGGAGAAAACACTGACCGTGTCTCTGTGGTCCAGTACAGTAGAGATGCAGAGGTCAGTTTCTATCTGAACACATATGACACCCGAGATGATGTTTTGGATGCAGTCCGAGGGCTGAGACACAGAGGAGGCAGAACCATCAACACCGGGGCAGCCCTCCAATACGTCAGCGACAATGTCTTCACAGACTCTGCTGGGAGTAGGCGCCGGCAAGGTGTTCCACAGATGTTGGTTCTGCTAAATGGCGGAAGGTCTAATGACAATGCCCAAACACCGGCCACTGCTCTCAGAGACAAGGGCATCATTGTGCTTGGCATCGGAGCAGGGAGGGCTGCCGGGGCAGAGATGCAAAACATAGTATATAACTCCAGTTATGCTGTGTCTGTGTCTGATTTCTCCGACCTCCCCAATCTCCAAGAGCAGCTGTCCTCTGTAATGGGCACAACGGGAGAGCAAGTCACGCCTTTGACACCAAATGTAACTGGTAAGAATGTGACGCAGTTTTGCTTTACTGTAACATAATGCGACAAAACTTAAGTAGCTTTAGCGTGGTCGATTCCCACAGTAACACAGTAGTACCTGCATGCTTCCTGTGTGTGTGGTCATCACTGAAATATCAAGGCAAAATGTTTAAGTTGAATATTTGACATACCTCATTCTGTTTTCCCTTTAGTGGTGAGACAGCAAGCAGGAAAAGATGTTGTTTTCTTGTTGGATGGATCTGATGGCACTAGAAATGAATTCCCAGCCATGCAAACTTTTGTCCAGACAATGGTAGAGAGACTGAATGTAGATGACAACTCAGATCGTGTGTCAGTGGTTCAATACAGCAGAGATCCTGCGGTCCAGTTCTACCTGAACACTTACTCAACAAAAAGAGACATCCTTGGCACAATCAGAGGTTTGAGGCACAAAGGTGGAAGACCCCTCAACACTGGTGCAGCACTCCAGTACTTGAGGGATAACGTCTTTACGGCCTCTGCTGGAAGCAGGCGCCAAGAAGGAGTGCCACAACTCTTGATATTGCTAAGCGGCGGTAGGTCTTTTGACAGTGTAGATGCACCGGCCTCCGCTCTCAAACAAATGGGTGTCGTGACGTTTGCAATCGGGACCAGAAACACAGACCCGAGAGAAATGCAAAAGATTTCACATGAGCCGAGTTATGCCATCTCCGTGTCTGACTTCAAAGACCTTCCCAATGTCCAGCAACAACTTCAGTCTTCTGTTGAGACTGTGATTGTTGAAGCAGCCCCTGAATCACCAATTGCACCTGGTACGTTAACAAACTCTGATGGAAACCCCTTCTAAATATGGAACATAGACTGTTTGCCAACCATTTATTCCTGCTATGGTCAAGCATAAAATAATGTAAAGTAATCACAGAAAAAAAGATATTACTCAGTAAAACAAATTTCAGAATATTTTGGCGGTAGCATTTGTTTTAATTGTGTTGATGTTCTGTTCTTAGTTGACAGCGCCAACAAGGATATAGTTTTCCTTCTGGATGATTCTGATGCAACAAGAAATGGCTTCCCTGCCATGCTTGCTTTTGTTGAGAAAGTGGTGCAAAAACGTGAAATAGGAGAAAACACTGACCGTGTCTCTGTGGTCCAGTACAGTAGAGATGCAGAGGTCAGTTTCTATCTGAACACATATGACACCCGAGAAGATGTTTTGGATGCAGTCCGAGGGCTGAGACACAGAGGAGGCAGAACCATCAACACCGGGGCAGCCCTCCAATACGTCAGCGACAATGTCTTCACAGACTCTGCTGGGAGTAGGCGCCGGCAAGGTGTTCCACAGATGTTGGTTCTGCTAAATGGCGGAAGGTCTAATGACAATGCCCAAACACCGGCCACTGCTCTCAGAGACAAGGGCATCATTGTGCTTGGCATCGGAGCAGGGAGGGCTGCCGGGGCAGAGATGCAAAACATAGTATATAACTCCAGTTATGCTGTGTCTGTGTCTGATTTCTCCGACCTCCCCAATGTCCAAGAGCAGCTGTCCTCTGTAATGGGCACAACGGGAGAGCAAGTCACGCTTTTGACACCAAATGTAACTGGTAAGAATGTGACGCAGTTTTGCTTTACTGTAACATAATGCGACAAAACTTAAGTAGCTTTAGCGTGGTCGATTCCCACAGTAACACAGTAGTACCTGCATGCTTCCTGTGTGTGTGGTCATCACTGAAATATCAAGGCAAAATGTTTAAGTTGAATATTTGACATACCTCATTCTGTTTTCCCTTTAGTGGTGAGACAGCAAGCAGGAAAAGATGTTGTTTTCTTGTTGGATGGATCTGATGGCACTAGAAATGAATTCCAAGCCATGCAAACTTTTGTCCAGACAATGGTAGAGAGACTGAATGTAGATGACAACTCAGATCGTGTGTCAGTGGTTCAATACAGCAGAGATCCTGCAGTCCAGTTCTACCTGAACACTTACTCAACAAAAAGAGACATCCTTGGCACAATCAGAGGTTTGAGGCACAAAGGTGGAAGACCCCTCAACACTGGTGCAGCACTCCAGTACTTGAGGGATAACGTCTTTACGGCCTCTGCTGGAAGCAGGCGCCAAGAAGGAGTGCCACAACTCTTGATATTGCTAAGCGGCGGCAGGTCTTTTGACAGTGTAGATGCACCGGCCTCCGCTCTCAAACAAATGGGTGTCGTGACGTTTGCAATCGGGACCAGAAACACAGACCCGAGAGAAATGCAAAAGATTTCACATGAGCCGAGTTATGCCATCTCCGTGTCTGACTTCAAAGACCTTCCCAATGTCCAGCAACAACTTCAGTCTTCTGTTGAGACTGTGATTGTTGAAGCAGCCCCTGAATCACCAATTGCACCTGGTACGTTAACAAACTCTGATGGAAACCCCTTCTAAATATGGAACATAGACTGTTTGCCAACCATTTATTCCTGCTATGGTCAAGCATGAAATAATGTAAAGTAATCACAGAAAAAAAGATATTACTCAGTAAAACAAATTTCAGAATATTTTGGCAGTAGCATTTGTTTTAATTGTGTTGATGTTCTGTTCTTAGTTGACAGCGCCAACAAGGATATAGTTTTCCTTCTGGATGATTCTGATGCAACAAGAAATGGCTTCCCTGCCATGCTTGCTTTTGTTGAGAAAGTGGTGCAAAAACGTGAAATAGGAGAAAACACTGACCGTGTCTCTGTGGTCCAGTACAGTAGAGATGCAGAGGTCAGTTTCTATCTGAACACATATGACACCCGAGATGATGTTTTGGATGCAGTCCGAGGGCTGAGACACAGAGGAGGCAGAACCATCAACACCGGGGCAGCCCTCCAATACGTCAGCGACAATGTCTTCACAGACTCTGCTGGGAGTAGGCGCCGGCAAGGTGTTCCACAGATGTTGGTTCTGCTAAATGGCGGAAGGTCTAATGACAATGCCCAAACACCGGCCACTGCTCTCAGAGACAAGGGCATCATTGTGCTTGGCATCGGAGCAGGGAGGGCTGCCGGGGCAGAGATGCAAAACATAGTATATAACTCCAGTTATGCTGTGTCTGTGTCTGATTTCTTCGACCTCCCCAATGTCCAAGAGCAGCTGTCCTCTGTAATGGGCACAACGGGAGAGCAAGTCACGCTTTTGACACCAAATGTAACTGGTAAGAATGTGACGCAGTTTTGCTTTACTGTAACATAATGCGACAAAACTTAAGTAGCTTTAGCGTGGTCGATTCCCACAGTAACACAGTAGTACCTGCATGCTTCCTGTGTGTGTGGTCATCACTGAAATATCAAGGCAAAATGTTTAAGTTGAATATTTGACATACCTCATTCTGTTTTCCCTTTAGTGGTGAGACAGCAAGCAGGAAAAGATGTTGTTTTCTTGTTGGATGGATCTGATGGCACTAGAAATGAATTCCCAGCCATGCAAACTTTTGTCCAGACAATGGTAGAGAGACTGAATGTAGATGACAACTCAGATTGTGTGTCAGTGGTTCAATACAGCAGAGATCCTGCAGTCCAGTTCTACCTGAACACTTACTCAACAAAAAGAGACATCCTTGGCACAATCAGAGGTTTGAGGCACAAAGGTGGAAGACCCCTCAACACTGGTGCAGCACTCCAGTACTTGAGGGATAACGTCTTTACGGCCTCTGCTGGAAGCAGGCGCCAAGAAGGAGTGCCACAACTCTTGATATTGCTAAGCGGCGGCAGGTCTTTTGACAGTGTAGATGCACCGGCCTCCGCTCTCAAACAAATGGGTGTCGTGACGTTTGCAATCGGGACCAGAAACACAGACCCGAGAGAAATGCAAAAGATTTCACATGAGCCGAGTTATGCCATCTCCGTGTCTGACTTCAAAGACCTTCCCAATGTCCAGCAACAACTTCAGTCTTCAGTTGAGACTGTGATTGTTGAAGCAGCCCCTGATTCACCAATTGCACCTGGTACGTTAAGAAACTCTGATGGAAACCCCTTCTAAATATGGAACATAGACTGTTTGCCAACCATTTATTCCTGCTATGGTCAAGCATAAAATAATGTAAAGTAATCACAGAAAAAAAGATATTACTCAGTAAAAAAAATTCAGAATATTTTGGCGGTAGCATTTGTTTTAATTGTGTTGATGTTCTGTTCTTAGTTGACAGTGCCAACAAGGATATAGTTTTCCTTCTGGATGATTCTGATGCAACAAGAAATGGCTTCCCTGCCATGCTTGCTTTTGTTGAGAAAGTGGTGCAAAAACGTGATATAGGAGAAAACACTGACCGTGTCTCTGTGGTCCAGTACAGTAGAGATGCAGAGGTCAGTTTCTATCTGAACACATATGACACCCGAGAAGATGTTTTGGATGCAGTCCGAGGGCTGGGACACAGAGGAGGCAGAACCATCAACACCGGGGCAGCCCTCCAATACGTCAGCGACAATGTCTTCACAGACTCTGCTGGGAGTAGGCGCCGGCAAGGTGTTCCACAGATGTTGGTTCTGCTAAATGGCGGAAGGTCTAATGACAATGCCCAAACACCGGCCACTGCTCTCAGAGACAAGGGCATCATTGTGCTTGGCATCGGAGCAGGGAGGGCTGCCGGGGCAGAGATGCAAAACATAGTATATAACTCCAGTTATGCTGTGTCTGTGTCTGATTTCTCCGACCTCCCCAATCTCCAAGAGCAGCTGTCCTCTGTAATGGGCACAACGGGAGAGCAAGTCACGCCTTTGACACCAAATGTAACTGGTAAGAATGTGACGCAGTTTTGCTTTACTGTAACATAATGCGACAAAACTTAAGTAGCTTTAGCGTGGTCGATTCCCACAGTAACACAGTAGTACCTGCATGCTTCCTGTGTGTGTGGTCATCACTGAAATATCAAGGCAAAATGTTTAAGTTGAATATTTGACATACCTCATTCTGTTTTCCCTTTAGTGGTGAGACAGCAAGCAGGAAAAGATGTTGTTTTCTTGTTGGATGGATCTGATGGCACTAGAAATGAATTCCCAGCCATGCAAACTTTTGTCCAGACAATGGTAGAGAGACTGAATGTAGATGACAACTCAGATCGTGTGTCAGTGGTTCAATACAGCAGAGATCCTGCAGTCCAGTTCTACCTGAACACTTACTCAACAAAAAGAGACATCCTTGGCACAATCAGAGGTTTGAGGCACAAAGGTGGAAGACCCCTCAACACTGGTGCAGCACTCCAGTACTTGAGGGATAACGTCTTTACGGCCTCTGCTGGAAGCAGGCGCCAAGAAGGAGTGCCACAACTCTTGATATTGCTAAGCGGCGGCAGGTCTTTTGACAGTGTGGATGCACCGGCCTCCGCTCTCAAACAAATGGGTGTCGTGACGTTTGCAATCGGGACCAGAAACACAGACCCGAGAGAAATGCAAAAGATTTCACATGAGCCGAGTTATGCCATCTCCGTGTCTGACTTCAAAGACCTTCCCAATGTCCAGCAACAACTTCAGTCTTCTGTTGAGACTGTGATTGTTGAAGCAGCCCCTGAATCACCAATTGCACCTGGTACGTTAACAAACTCTGATGGAAACCCCTTCTAAATATGGAACATAGACTGTTTGCCAACCATTTATTCCTGCTATGGTCAAGCATAAAATAATGTAAAGTAATCACAGAAAAAAAGATATTACTCAGTAAAACAAATTTCAGAATATTTTGGCTGTAGCATTTGTTTTAATTGTGTTGATGTTCTGTTCTTAGTTGACAGCGCCAACAAGGATATAGTTTTCCTTCTGGATGATTCTGATGCAACAAGAAATGGCTTCCCTGCCATGCTTGCTTTTGTTGAGAAAGTGGTGCAAAAACGTGATATAGGAGAAAACACTGACCGTGTCTCTGTGGTCCAGTACAGTAGAGATGCAGAGGTCAGTTTCTATCTGAACACATATGACACCCGAGATGATGTTTTGGATGCAGTCCGAGGGCTGAGACACAGAGGAGGCAGAACCATCAACACCGGGGCAGCCCTCCAATACGTCAGCGACAATGTCTTCACAGACTCTGCTGGGAGTAGGCGCCGGCAAGGTGTTCCACAGATGTTGGTTCTGCTAAATGGCGGAAGGTCTAATGACAATGCCCAAACACCGGCCACTGCTCTCAGAGACAAGGGCATCATTGTGCTTGGCATCGGAGCAGGGAGGGCTGCCGGGGCAGAGATGCAAAACATAGTATATAACTCCAGTTATGCTGTGTCTGTGTCTGATTTCTCCGACCTCCCCAATCTCCAAGAGCAGCTGTCCTCTGTAATGGGCACAACGGGAGAGCAAGTCACGCCTTTGACACCAAATGTAACTGGTAAGAATGTGACGCAGTTTTGCTTTACTGTAACATAATGCGACAAAACTTAAGTAGCTTTAGCGTGGTCGATTCCCACAGTAACACAGTAGTACCTGCATGCTTCCTGTGTGTGTGGTCATCACTGAAATATCAAGGCAAAATGTTTAAGTTGAATATTTGACATACCTCATTCTGTTTTCCCTTTAGTGGTGAGACAGCAAGCAGGAAAAGATGTTGTTTTCTTATTGGATGGATCTGATGGCACTAGAAATGAATTCCAAGCCATGCAAACTTTTGTCCAGACAATGGTAGAGAGACTGAATGTAGATGACAACTCAGATCGTGTGTCAGTGGTTCAATACAGCAGAGATCCTGCAGTCCAGTTCTACCTGAACACTTACTCAACAAAAAGAGACATCCTTGGCACAATCAGAGGTTTGAGGCACAAAGGTGGAAGACCCCTCAACACTGGTGCAGCACTCCAGTACTTGAGGGATAACGTCTTTACGGCCTCTGCTGGAAGCAGGCGCCAAGAAGGAGTGCCACAACTCTTGATATTGCTAAGCGGCGGCAGGTCTTTTGACAGTGTAGATGCACCGGCCTCCGCTCTCAAACAAATGGGTGTCGTGACGTTTGCAATCGGGACCAGAAACACAGACCCGAGAGAAATGCAAAAGATTTCACATGAGCCGAGTTATGCCATCTCCGTGTCTGACTTCAAAGACCTTCCCAATGTCCAGCAACAACTTCAGTCTTCTGTTGAGACTGTGATTGTTGAAGCAGCCCCTGAATCACCAATTGCACCTGGTACGTTAACAAACTCTGATGGAAACCCCTTCTAAATATGGAACATAGACTGTTTGCCAACCATTTATTCCTGCTATGGTCAAGCATGAAATAATGTAAAGTAATCACAGAAAAAAAGATATTACTCAGTAAAACAAATTTCAGAATATTTTGGCAGTAGCATTTGTTTTAATTGTGTTGATGTTCTGTTCTTAGTTGACAGCGCCAACAAGGATATAGTTTTCCTTCTGGATGATTCTGATGCAACAAGAAATGGCTTCCCTGCCATGCTTGCTTTTGTTGAGAAAGTGGTGCAAAAACGTGAAATAGGAGAAAACACTGACCGTGTCTCTGTGGTCCAGTACAGTAGAGATGCAGAGGTCAGTTTCTATCTGAACACATATGACACCCGAGATGATGTTTTGGATGCAGTCCGAGGGCTGAGACACAGAGGAGGCAGAACCATCAACACCGGGGCAGCCCTCCAATACGTCAGCGACAATGTCTTCACAGACTCTGCTGGGAGTAGGCGCCGGCAAGGTGTTCCACAGATGTTGGTTCTGCTAAATGGCGGAAGGTCTAATGACAATGCCCAAACACCGGCCACTGCTCTCAGAGACAAGGGCATCATTGTGCTTGGCATCGGAGCAGGGAGGGCTGCCGGGGCAGAGATGCAAAACATAGTATATAACTCCAGTTATGCTGTGTCTGTGTCTGATTTCTCCGACCTCCCCAATGTCCAAGAGCAGCTGTCCTCTGTAATGGGCACAACGGGAGAGCAAGTCACGCTTTTGACACCAAATGTAACTGGTAAGAATGTGACGCAGTTTTGCTTTACTGTAACATAATGCGACAAAACTTAAGTAGCTTTAGCGTGGTCGATTCCCACAGTAACACAGTAGTACCTGCATGCTTCCTGTGTGTGTGGTCATCACTGAAATATCAAGGCAAAATGTTTAAGTTGAATATTTGACATACCTCATTCTGTTTTCCCTTTAGTGGTGAGACAGCAAGCAGGAAAAGATGTTGTTTTCTTGTTGGATGGATCTGATGGCACTAGAAATGAATTCCCAGCCATGCAAACTTTTGTCCAGACAATGGTAGAGAGACTGAATGTAGATGACAACTCAGATTGTGTGTCAGTGGTTCAATACAGCAGAGATCCTGCAGTCCAGTTCTACCTGAACACTTACTCAACAAAAAGAGACATCCTTGGCACAATCAGAGGTTTGAGGCACAAAGGTGGAAGACCCCTCAACACTGGTGCAGCACTCCAGTACTTGAGGGATAACGTCTTTACGGCCTCTGCTGGAAGCAGGCGCCAAGAAGGAGTGCCACAACTCTTGATATTGCTAAGCGGCGGCAGGTCTTTTGACAGTGTAGATGCACCGGCCTCCGCTCTCAAACAAATGGGTGTCGTGACGTTTGCAATCGGGACCAGAAACACAGACCCGAGAGAAATGCAAAAGATTTCACATGAGCCGAGTTATGCCATCTCCGTGTCTGACTTCAAAGACCTTCCCAATGTCCAGCAACAACTTCAGTCTTCAGTTGAGACTGTGATTGTTGAAGCAGCCCCTGATTCACCAATTGCACCTGGTACGTTAACAAACTCTGATGGAAACCCCTTCTAAATATGGAACATAGACTGTTTGCCAACCATTTATTCCTGCTATGGTCAAGCATAAAATAATGTAAAGTAATCACAGAAAAAAAGATATTACTCAGTAAAAAAAATTCAGAATATTTTGGCGGTAGCATTTGTTTTAATTGTGTTGATGTTCTGTTCTTAGTTGACAGTGCCAACAAGGATATAGTTTTCCTTCTGGATGATTCTGATGCAACAAGAAATGGCTTCCCTGCCATGCTTGCTTTTGTTGAGAAAGTGGTGCAAAAACGTGATATAGGAGAAAACACTGACCGTGTCTCTGTGGTCCAGTACAGTAGAGATGCAAAGGTCAGTTTCTATCTGAACACATATGACACCCGAGAAGATGTTTTGGATGCAGTCCGAGGGCTGGGACACAGAGGAGGCAGAACCATCAACACCGGGGCAGCCCTCCAATACGTCAGCGACAATGTCTTCACAGACTCTGCTGGGAGTAGGCGCCGGCAAGGTGTTCCACAGATGTTGGTTCTGCTAAATGGCGGAAGGTCTAATGACAATGCCCAAACACCGGCCACTGCTCTCAGAGACAAGGGCATCATTGTGCTTGGCATCGGAGCAGGGAGGGCTGCCGGGGCAGAGATGCAAAACATAGTATATAACTCCAGTTATGCTGTGTCTGTGTCTGATTTCTCCGACCTCCCCAATCTCCAAGAGCAGCTGTCCTCTGTAATGGGCACAACGGGAGAGCAAGTCACGCCTTTGACACCAAATGTAACTGGTAAGAATGTGACGCAGTTTTGCTTTACTGTAACATAATGCGACAAAACTTAAGTAGCTTTAGCGTGGTCGATTCCCACAGTAACACAGTAGTACCTGCATGCTTCCTGTGTGTGTGGTCATCACTGAAATATCAAGGCAAAATGTTTAAGTTGAATATTTGACATACCTCATTCTGTTTTCCCTTTAGTGGTGAGACAGCAAGCAGGAAAAGATGTTGTTTTCTTGTTGGATGGATCTGATGGCACTAGAAATGAATTCCCAGCCATGCAAACTTTTGTCCAGACAATGGTAGAGAGACTGAATGTAGATGACAACTCAGATCGTGTGTCAGTGGTTCAATACAGCAGAGATCCTGCAGTCCAGTTCTACCTGAACACTTACTCAACAAAAAGAGACATCCTTGGCACAATCAGAGGTTTGAGGCACAAAGGTGGAAGACCCCTCAACACTGGTGCAGCACTCCAGTACTTGAGGGATAACGTCTTTACGGCCTCTGCTGGAAGCAGGCGCCAAGAAGGAGTGCCACAACTCTTGATATTGCTAAGCGGCGGCAGGTCTTTTGACAGTGTGGATGCACCGGCCTCCGCTCTCAAACAAATGGGTGTCGTGACGTTTGCAATCGGGACCAGAAACACAGACCCGAGAGAAATGCAAAAGATTTCACATGAGCCGAGTTATGCCATCTCCGTGTCTGACTTCAAAGACCTTCCCAATGTCCAGCAACAACTTCAGACTTCTGTTGAGACTGTGATTGTTGAAGCAGCCCCTGAATCACCAATTGCACCTGGTACGTTAACAAACTCTGATGGAAACCCCTTCTAAATATGGAACATAGACTGTTTGCCAACCATTTATTCCTGCTATGGTCAAGCATAAAATAATGTAAAGTAATCACAGAAAAAAAGATATTACTCAGTAAAACAAATTTCAGAATATTTTGGCGGTAGCATTTGTTTTAATTGTGTTTATGTTCTGTTCTTAGTTGACAGCGCCAACAAGGATATAGTTTTCCTTCTGGATGATTCTGATGCAACAAGAAATGGCTTCCCTGCCATGCTTGCTTTTGTTGAGAAAGTGGTGCAAAAACGTGAAATAGGAGAAAACACTGACCGTGTCTCTGTGGTCCAGTACAGTAGAGATGCAGAGGTCAGTTTCTATCTGAACACATATGACACCCGAGATGATGTTTTGGATGCAGTCCGAGGGCTGAGACACAGAGGAGGCAGAACCATCAACACCGGGGCAGCCCTCCAATACGTCAGCGACAATGTCTTCACAGACTCTGCTGGGAGTAGGCGCCGGCAAGGTGTTCCACAGATGTTGGTTCTGCTAAATGGCGGAAGGTCTAATGACAATGCCCAAACACCGGCCACTGCTCTCAGAGACAAGGGCATCATTGTGCTTGGCATCGGAGCAGGGAGGGCTGCCGGGGCAGAGATGCAAAACATAGTATATAACTCCAGTTATGCTGTGTCTGTGTCTGATTTCTCCGACCTCCCCAATGTCCAAGAGCAGCTGTCCTCTGTAATGGGCACAACGGGAGAGCAAGTCACGCCTTTGACACCAAATGTAACTGGTAAGAATGTGACGCAGTTTTGCTTTACTGTAACATAATGCGTCAAAACTTAAGTAGCTTTAGCGTGGTCGATTCCCACAGTAACACAGTAGTACCTGCATGCTTCCTGTGTGTGTGGTCATCACTGAAATATCAAGGCAAAATGTTTAAGTTGAATATTTGACATAGCTCATTCTGTTTTCTCTTTAGTGGTGAGACAGCAAGCAGGAAAAGATGTTGTTTTCTTGTTGGATGGATCTGATGGCACTAGAAATGAATTCCCAGCCATGCAAACTTTTGTCCAGACAATGGTAGAGACACTGAATGTAGATGACAACTCAGATCGTGTGTCAGTGGTTCAATACAGCAGAGATCCTGCAGTCCAGTTCTACCTGAACACTTACTCAACAAAAAGAGACATCCTTGGCACAATCAGAGGTTTGAGGCACAAAGGTGGAAGACCCCTCAACACTGGTGCAGCACTCCAGTACTTGAGGGATAACGTCTTTACGGCCTCTGCTGGAAGCAGGCGCCAAGAAGGAGTGCCACAACTCTTGATATTGCTAAGCGACAGCAGGTCTTTTGACAGTGTAGATGCACCGGCCTCCGCTCTCAAACAAATGGGTATCGTGACATTTGCAATTGGGACCAGAAACACAGACCCAAGAGAAATGCAAAAGATTTCACATGAGCCAAGTGCTTCTCTGACAGTTTACAGATTCAATGACCTTTCAAAAGTCCAACAGCAACTTCAAGCCTCAGTTGAGACAGTCATTATTCAGAGTTCCCCTGAAATTACCACCCCTATTGGTATGTTTAAACTTACATATTTCTGAAATCATGTTTTTGTCTTAATACTTTTCTGTTTTTTTGCGTGTTCATTAATTTATTGTTGTCTATTTTGTCATTCCATCCACAACATTCTTCTTGTACATTATGTTATTAATAAATATTGTTTTTTAATTCTTTATGTTTCATCTTTCAAACCTCGTCTATTATAAAACCAGTGCTATACTTTAAGGTTCCAGTTTTTTTTTTCAACGTTCTCTTTTTAATTTAAATTCTCATCTTCACTGTATCATTCATTTTTTCCTTTTCTTTTCATTTCAGTTGAATCTCAAGGTCCCAAAAAGGACATTGTTTTCCTCGTTGATGGGTCTGATGGCATTGGCCGTGAGTTTCCAATCCTCCAGGAGTTCATGCGAAGGGTTGTGGAAACTCTCAATGTTGGCGAGAACAAAATCCGTATCGGTGTGGTTCAGTATGGCGACTCTCCTCAAGCTGACATGTATCTGAACGCACATCCCACCAAAGAAGCGGTCCTCAGTGCTATAAGTGGATTACGGAGACGCGGCGGAAGACAACGCAACCTGGGCCAAGCTTTGGAGTTTCTCAACAGTGACGTGATGACCGCGGCCCGTGGAAGCAGGCGGCAAGAAGGTGTACCTCAGTTTGTCATTGCAGTCTCCAGTGGGCCTTCTACAGATAACATCCAGCAGGCTGCGACATCCCTCAAACAATCCAGAGTACTACCTTTCAGCATTGGAACCAGAGATGTTAATCCAACTGAGCTTCAGATTGTTTCCTATGTGCCCAAATTTGCGTACACTGTGGATGATCTTCCAGGCCTGTATACAGTCCAAGAAAATCTTATCAACACTTTGACAGAGATGTCAGATGAAGATATTGCAAGGTTGGAACCCATCTTTCCTGAATATCCAGGTAAGTCATGAAAATCTAGCGTTTAGTACTTTGCAAGCAATGTCAATTATAAGGGCTGAAAACTAGGCTTGAAATGTAAATATCTTTTCAAAATAGTTTACCCAGTTTAGTGAGGCTATCTTTTACACTTTTTATAGAACGTTAGGATTGATGTCGGCGTATGAAGATGTTTTGAACAACGAAGATGTTTTTAATGACAATTTTGGTAAAACTGGAGTCAAAATATGATATCATAATTCACACTTTTAAGGGAAATTATTATAACACTGATTACAACTTAAAATATAATTGGATTGTAATAAGTAAAACGTTATGTGTTTTTGTGTGTCTGGCGGAATTGACAACAATTAACAAAGAAAACGAGTTTTTATTTAGAACCTGTTCCTCAGATATTGCTATTATAAATGCAGAATTATTTTAGAAAAGTAATTTTCAACAGTTTTTTCCTGACTGTCAACAATCACAGTATTTTTGGTCACTAAAATTATATGCTGTGCTTTATTTTCTGCACTAGTCGCCCCAGTCCCATCTGGAGATGTCAAAAGAGATGTTGTTTTCCTCATTGATGGAACAACAGCAGTGCGCAGCGAGTTCCCAGCCATTCGAGAGATGATCAGAAGAGTCGTTGATAAGCTGGACGTGGGGCTCGATGCTGTTAGGATCTCTGTAGTACAATACAGCGAGGAACCAAAGGTGGAATTTCTCCTAAATGAATACTCTACTCCGCAAGAGGTCCGAAATGCTGTGCAGAGGCTGAGGAGTCGAGGTGGCAGTACCCTGAACACTGGTCGGGCTCTTGAGTATGTGGGAAGAAATATCTACCAGAGATCAGCAGGAAGCCGCATTGAAGATGGTGTGCCACAGTTTCTCATTTTGGTCACTGGAGGCAAATCCTCGGACGATGTGTCTTCCGCTGCTGATCAGCTGAAGAGGAACCAGATTGCGCCTCTTGCTGTTGGCTCCAGAAACGCTGATGCAGATGAGCTGAGACAAATCTCTTTGAGGCCTGAATTTGCCCATAAAGTTGACTCTTTCAATCAGCTTCCAACAGTGGAGAATAAGCTGCTAGATTCAGTCAAAACTACATCCACCGCCGACATTATCAGTACTTATGTTCCTGCACCTCAACCTCCTGTGGTGACTGGTAAGAAATGTTTTCTCTTTATTAACCCTTTACATAACCGCTGTGCAATGAAACAATGCCTACCAATACATGCTTGCTTTTTACCAGTTTGTCTACTAAACTCCCTGGTGCATGTTGGACTGCAAGAAATAAAATCCTGATATTGTTAAACATCAGAATTTTATCTTTGTCTTAATACATTTCCATCCTATTTACTTATATAAGGAGAAGTCTCAGTATCTTGGAGTCTTGTGCATAAGTAAGGGTAGGAAGTAGTGGAAGATTGATTGACGGATTGGTACAGTGCCCTCGTCAATGTGGTTGTTGTACTAGTCTGTTGTGGTAAAAAAATAAAAAAGAGCAAAGCCAAGCTGAAAACCTTTTTTTAACTGATCAATCTGCCTTCCTACTCATACTTATGGTCATAAGGGCAAGACCTCAGATACATGTGGCTGAAAACAAGCTTAACAGGATGACTGACCCTCGCTTAGAGCTCAGCCACCTGAGAGGAACTCTGGGCAGAGACATTGCTCCTCCACATAGTCCCTGGGTTGACCCAGGACACGCTGGAGGGATTATGTCTCTCAACTGACCTGAAAACCCTGACTCCCTTCTAAAAAGTCAGAGCAAGCATCAAGAAGATAAAAAAATTCTACTGCCCCTGCTGCCCCTGAACCTATAACTAATGGAAAATAATGTGTGCATCGAGGATGTTCTTAACTATACATGTTTGTTGTGATCACATTTCAGAAACTGTCTATCTTGGAAGAAAGGATGTTATCTTTCTTATCGATGGCTCAGACAATACCGGAGCCCAAGGCATTGCTCACATTCGCGATTTCATCCACACCATTGTGCAGCAGCTGGACGTGCAGCCGGACCAAGTTCGTGTTGGAATTGTCCAATACTCTGACAAAGTCAAAACCGAATTCTCTCTGAACTCTCACAACAACAAAGCAGCCGTTCTCTCTGCCATCAAGAGGCTCAGGCAGATGGGTGGCCGCTCGTCAGACCTAGCCGATGCCATCAACTACGTCATACAAAATGAGCTTAAACCTTCAGCTGGAGTTCGCCCAGTTGAGGCTTCACAACATCTTGTAGTCCTCTCTGGTGGACGATCGCCCCAAGATGTGGCTATTTTTGGACCACTGCTCAAGAGTTCCAGGGTGAACTGCATTGGTGTCGGAGCATCTGGTGCCGATGCAAGACAGCTAGCACAAATTGCCACCAACCCAGAAGATGTCCTTCAAGTGCCAACGTTCCCATCCCTGCCAGGACTCAGAGAAAGTCTCATCTCCAGGCTGAGTGGAAGAATCAAAGAAATCCCTACTGAGTATGAAGGTACTAGATCAGTCAGTACCTTTACATGCAGAGCAAACAAGTTGAAATGCCCCCAAATAAGTCATTACAGGTTAAGTTATTTTCTACCATTTTAAATGCAAGAGCGAACTGAACTATTTCTGGACTATATGTTGTCTTGCTTGTGCTGCTAAATGTCTTTCCTATCATGATTGTGTAGTGAGTTGTATACATGCGGCAATAGTTCAACAATGAATCGCATACCAGGTGCGATTGAAAGAAATTCAAATGGCTGCCAAATCAAAGACGTGAACAAAGGCAAAAATTTGAATTTCTGTGCCTGCATGTGAGAGTGCTGATTTTGAACTGGTCAGTGAATGACACCAAAATAGTATATAGTTAAAATGCTTAGCTTATTTGAAGCAGTTAAAATGTACAGTAAAGGAGTAAAGAGGATGATTGGCCCGATGTAAATTTACAATAATACAAGAATAGCCATTTATATTGCTTTTATTGAAACTCAAATTTGCTTTACAACTATTTGCAAAATCACTCAAAAAACAAAAAAAAAAAAAAAAAAAAACCACAACAACATTAAGGTGAGGTAATGCTTAAAATAGCTGTGC